>NW_004949127.1:4163964-4196787 GCF_000317375.1 Microtus ochrogaster | reverse complement strand
TGCCTCTGCCTCCCGAGTGCTGGGATTAAAGGCGTGCGCCACCATCGCCCGGCTGACAAAATATTTTTTTCAACTTGTAATTTGTAGTTGGGACTAACATCATTTATGGCTACTCTGGGATGTTCTTTTATCTCCCTGCTATCTGGCCCCACACCATACACATCTTGAATCTTAAGTTTTGGATTCTCACAATTCACTTGTTTATAGCATCCCACTGAGAGAATGGGTTCAAGGCTATGCCCTTCAGCATTCTGTACTCTGAAGAAAATTTATCTCCTATATTTTAAAATGTCAGTGGGCTATCTGAACAGAGAATCAGACAAAAATGCTAGTTCACAGAAACACACACACAGGCAGATACACACACATACATACATGTCACCAATGGCAGGACTCTGTGTGCATGTTTGTTTTAATGGTCCAGGTACTGGGACTCAAACCTAGGGCTTTGCGTGGGCTAGAAAAATACTTTAGCACTGAGCTAACACCCTCCACCTAATCGCTTTATCTTCATGTGCATATGTAGATTTCAAAGAGCTTTCTGTAAACCCTAGACAAAATATATGGAAAGGTACCTTCAAGACTTCTGGAATATTCCAGATGGATGGGGCATTACAATATGCAATCATTCACGTAGACCCTCTCTAATCTTAACAACAAATGGTCCTTCTCAACCCTATTTCAAAGAGAATAGCTATTTAAATGTCAGCATCTTCATTTCTGAGTTTTTTTTTTTAAATATTCTAATATTGGGAGAACCTTTAAAGGTTCTTCCCTGGGGATTAGAGAGAGGGTTCAGTGGTTGAGAGTGGTCACTGCTCTTCCAGAGGACCTGCATTTGGTTTCTGGCATTCATGTCTGGAGGTCATTATTGCAACTGCATGTAGCTCCAGGAAGTCTGATGTCTTGTTATCCAAGAGTACTTGTATGCACACGGCATGTGCACACACAAATAACAATTAAAAATAATTCTTTGAAAGCCTGTTGTATTCTTACTGACATCATTTATGGTATCTCATTTCCTCCCTTCCTGTGGCTGCTCTGCATCCTGAGGAGGAGGAGGAATATGCAGATCAGAGATTTCAGCTCCCTAAGATGCATTCTACTTACAAATCACTACATTTCCTGTACTCCAGGCTTCTCAGTCTGAGTCCTGTCTTCATTTTCCTGTCTGTAGTGTTCACAGGAAATGTTTTCAGTATATTACTATTTGATGACTATGATTGTGAATATATGGTTTTGCTATTTCTTAGATTAGCCCAGGCTAATATAAACAGAGTGCAAGCTCCATATAAGACAAAAATTTCTAGTAGCCTTATTAAAAAAAAATGGGAAATCATATGTGTATATGACTGTTGTCATAACCTCTAGCTAGGTCTCATACCTACTCTGAGCGTTCCATCCTCCATGCTGCAGCCTGTGTTGTTCAAGGCAAACCGAGCACACCAATCTTAATTATTTAAGTCCTTTAATAACTTCCCAGGCTTCTAGGCGTGTCTGAAATTCCGATTTGGTTCCTTTGCTTTCGTGTCTCTATCGTTTTATGGGAGAATTTCTCATATACTTCATGTCACTTGCAGTAATTATTGTCCCCCCAGCCCATCCCCCATATCTGTGTGGCTACTCTGCTTCTCAGAAACACTGTCTCTAACTTCTTTATTCTTAAGTTCCATCCTATATGTTTACTTACGTACATATATATATATATTGTTTTAATTTTGAGATTTACTTATTTTAATTTTATGTTTAAGGGTGTTTTGCCTGCCTATGTGTCTGTGTACCATATGCATGCAGACCAGAAGGGACTGTCAGATTCTCTGGAACTGTGTGGACAAATTTTAGCTGCTATGTGGGTGCTGGGAATCAAACCCAGGTCCTGTGGAGGAGCAGTCAGTACTGAGGGCTCTGGCCCTCATTGTATATGTTTTTCTTGTATGTTTTCTTCTCACCACTCCCTGTGAATTTACCTCTAGGATTGTGTAATGTTAATATATATTATCTGTATCCACTGATTTAAGCTTATGAGAAAAGAGAGGCATATTTCTCTCTTTGCCTCCCTCCCTTTTTATTTGGAGGGTCTGGCATTTATTAAGTTCAGTAAATTCCAGCTGCTCAAGCTGCATCTGCATTTGAATATGCTCAGCCTGGTATTCTCAGCTATAAAAACCTTTTCAAAGCTATAGAGACTCTTGCTGGTATGACTAAGTATTCCAGCTTGTTTCATTTTATCATATCCTTTAAGAGGCTTGACTCAAATACTCACAAAACCAAAAAGTCCAATAAACAGAGTGTGAGAATTCCCATACTGCAGGGAAAAGTGTGAACTAGTGTTGGGAGCAGTGAGACCGCAGATCCTGAATTTCTTGTAATCCCCTGAACTGAGTGCCTACAGCTGCTCTGAGCAGGAGACCCTCAGGAGTTCCTGATGGCAGGAGAGTGGTTTCTGGTGGGTTTGGCTGGGGCGTGGCTATCTCTATATAATCTGCCCCTGAACACAGTCAAGGGGGCATTCTTGGGGAATTCAAGGTTGGCCCGTGTCGCTGTCTCTCTGTCTCTGTGTGTCTGTATTTTAACCTCCAGCCCCTTGCTGGAAGCTCCGTAACTGGGTGCCAGCGCACAGAGCGCAGACACGGGAGCGTGGTATGCGGCAATTGGAGGTCTCCACCGAGATATCGGCAAACTAGTGTAACTCCTGCAGGAACTAATGCTTTTTCATAGGTCCAGCTGCATCAAGTCTTCACTCCATTCATTCACACCATTGATCTTCCCGTTTCTTTTCTTACAGACCCCTGACCAACCAGCCAAAGCACTCTCCACTGTCTATCCTGATGTTTTCTAGCAGTGAGACACTCTGTTCCTTTAGGTACCTCACCCAGAGCCCTGCTAGGATAATCTACCGCTTTGCTCTGGACGCGTCTCTGACTGGGGTTGCTACGTAGCTGCAGCTCAGCTTTGAGTCACACTGATATCCTCACTTGACCTACTTATGGATTGTTTTCCTGTTTCTTAACTGCTTGTTAAAGACATCCTGCGTGTTTAAAGAAAAGTGGGTGGCATAGGCTTCAGTAACGACATCTGCTTGTACCCCCTGTCCCTGTTTTGTTCAGTCTTGGATCTTCTGGGATATTGCCAGACCTGCCTAACTGTATGGCTGGTGAGTTGGTTGGAACTCAGCTCATACTCTTTTCCTCGTGGGTAAGTCAATGTCCACAGTGACTGTTTTGTCCCGTCTGGGGCCTAGGAGGTGTTTTGTGAGCAGCTTGAATTTCTTATTTGGAAATGGCATGGCCTTGTTTTAGAACCTCAGGGGACTGGCTTTATTGTGATTTTACTATTGTTAGTTTTTATAAAATCTGCATGGTGTCTCTTCTTACTTCAAAACACAAAAGATCTGCCAGGTCAACCCCACGCCATACTCTGGACCTGGACTTCAGAGCTTCGTACTGTTTGGTCCTCACCCGCAGCTGGTGCATCTGCATCATATCTAACCTTTGTAACTGGGTGCCCCTTCTGACCCCTGATCCTAGGGGTGCCAGTTAAATGGCCATGTGCCTCATGTCATAGGTTGCTTTAATCACTTTCATCAAAGGTTACATATTAGCGCAGCAACTTCAGCCATGGATACTTGGTTGTTACAAAACATTGTACACCTAGTGTCCTTGATAATGGATGGGTGTTACAATTTTTCTAAATTCCTTACTCTCCTAGAAGTTCATACTTTTCTGGGAATATATCCATTTCACCTAAAATAGTTGATGAAATTTTCTGATTAGGTTTGTAATAGCTACTACAGCTGTAACTGTGTTCCTTTTCTATTGCAAATATTATTTGTGCCCTTACTTTCTCATTTACTTTTGCCAGAGATGTGACAGTGTTATTAGTTTTGGGGAGCCAAGATTTGGATTGTTGTTTCCTCCTATTATATTTTGTTTCCTGTTTTATTAATTTCTTGTTTTATATTCATCTTCCATTTCAATTCTTGCCTTTCTTTTGCTTGCTCTTTTTCTAATTTTTTTCTTTTTAATTTTTGAGACAGCCTCACTGTATAACTCAGGCTTGCCTCAAATTCAGCCTTCTGAATGCTGGGATTACAAGTATACCCTTCCATGCCTGGCAGTTCATTAATTTTTTAAACTTCCTTCCTTTTTTAAAAGGTCATATATATGCATTTATATATATTTATTTTGAATGCTTTAAATTTTATATAGTTAATTTGTAAAACTGTAAATTCAGTTGCATCTTATTACCTTTGTTTATTATTTTGTTATTTTTCAGTTGTGTGTGTTTTCTAATTTTTATTCTTCTATTACTCTAGTAGTTTGGAGGTGTATTTTGAATTTTTAAATATACAATTTTCCTTGATAGTTCTTTACTACTCTTTATCAACTCATTTTTTTAGTCACACATTGAAACAAATGAGTTATAGATTCTATAAAATGAGATTGATTTTAATTTTTAAACCATATGTGTTTAGGAGCAAAGGGGTCCAGACCATGATGGAGATACCCACAGAAACACCCAACCAAAGCTAGTGGGAGCTTACTGACTCTGGACTGACAGGGGGGAACCTGCATACCACTAAACTAGGCCCTCTGAATGGGGGTGACAGTTGTATGGCTGGGACAGTCTGTGGGGCCACTGGCAGTGGGACCAGGATCTATCCCTAGTGCTTGAACTGACTTTTTGGAGCCCATTCTCTGTTGAGGATTACCTTACTCAGACTAGATATAGCAGGGAGAGTCTTGGTCCTGCCTCAAAGCAATAGCCAGACTATCTAGACTCCCCATGGGAAACCTTTCCCTCTCTGAGGAGTGGATGGAGGGTGTGATGGGGAGAAGATGGGGGAAGCAGAAGGAGGGGAGAGAGTGGGAACTGGGATTGGTATGTAAAATGAGAAAAGATTTTCTTAAAATAAGTAAAAAAAGAAAAAAGTAACATATGCTCTTAATCGTCAGATGTACTCTTCTGTAGATGCACGTTAGATCAACGTGTTGTTCAGTTTTCTATATTAATTGGCTTGTTATTGCTGTTGTTTTACATAACAATTACTGGTGTGTATGTTAGAAACATCTAGTATTGCATGCATTTGTACATTTATCTGAATTTCAGACTTTTTTGTTTCAAATACTTTTCATAGATTATTAAGTTCATATTTTTATAACACTATGTCTTCTTTGTGAATTGAACCTTTTATGTAGTGATTTTCTTTATGTCCCTTTTTTTACTTTCAAAATTATTTTTTTGTGATACTGATATAACTATCAGTTTTTTAAATTAGTATTTTTGATATGCCATTTTATAAATTATACATTAAACTTCTGTGTATTTAGATGTGTTTCTTACAAGTGACTTTGACTTAGTTCTTATTTTTTAATTGGCTTGATGATATTTGTTTTAAGCAAGTATATGCTAGAATCAAGTCTATTTATGTTGAGTGGGGTGTCATTTCTGTACTGATTTCTGTCAACTTGAAATGGTGTGAACTAAAATGTCCACCTGAATTATTATATAGTCTCTTGTTGATAATGTTACAAGTGCAGAATCATCCAATAGGTCATTCACAGCCTGTTACAGTGCATTATCCCTGTGGTCCCCAATGGCATGGTAACATGCTATCGTATAGCACCATAAAAAAGATGCAGGAGCTTAACAGATAGTTAGCAGGGTGAAGAACAGTTTCAGGACAAGTTCACCATAGCTGTATTTAATGGTCTGTCATTCGCACACGAAGGAGGGATTAAAACACCAACACCAAATGGTACAGCTGAAGCAAATGCTTTGAATAGTGCTTTATCCATTGAGCAACTGTGTGCGCCAGGCGAAGTACTATGTGCTTTTAAGGTACAACCTAAGGCATAGAACAAACCATTCAGGGGTATTTTCCTTATTTTATAGGTGAGGAGGTTGAGAATCAGAGAGATTAAAAAAGATGATCAAAGACAAAACCAGTAAGTGGCAGAATGGGAAATTATTTTCAGTTCTATATGAATCTGGAACTCTTGCTTTTTCCATTGAATTATGTCACAGGGATTTAATCTGGTCATTGAGAGAGAATGGGGAACTGCCTTAATGAAAACTGCTCAAACTGCAGTGAACTCTCCTTTGCCGTAGTAACCATCCTGTCACTGTATGGGACATGTTGCATGTCAGGTCATGATCGTGAGGTTGTTACTAAAGTGAGAAGTTGTTTTTTTTTATAACAGATTCTCACCTTTTATAATTTATAAATAGGTGAATATTACAACCCACCTTGGTGTTTGTTTGCCAATTTATTGGAAACTGTCAGAGATTGGCAAATATATACCTTTCAAAATTCTCCTAGATTCTGAAATTAGATGCAATATTAACTTCCCTTTTGCCATTAAACCTCCTGTTTTCATGTCAGAGTTGGATGATGTGTCCAGGTAGGGGCCTAATACAGTGCTCTTTGGCAATCTGTTGGTGAAGTTCTAGTTCATTTTAGTGGAAAAGAAACACATTATGTGTGCTTAATAGCATTAAAGCATGAATGTGGCAGAAGAATCATTAATTGGATATGTTGGAGCCAAAAAATGCAAAATCCAAGAGGTTCTTAATAGTATAATAATATAGCATTAACAATAAATTTGTAGCTCATCTTAAATACAAATGATATTTGAAATATATTATCTCATAGGCAGCTTTTAGTAGTCAGAATTCATTGCAAGAAAAAAAATGCCGTTTTCTGTGCTTTGCTTTACCGACACATTCTGTTTTATGATGGCCAAGAGCCCATAAGAGTAAAATAAAATAGCTAATTTCTCCCAGCATCAGTCACATCAAACTGTCTCATTTATGAACTCTTTGGTTTGCGTTGCTACTCTGTCCATAGCCACACTTCCTTTTTTAAAGCCTAGCCCAAGATATATTTCTTTTAGAGGATTCCATTGGTGCTTGTCTCAATCTGTATTATGTTTCTCTAGTCATAGTGGAGGCCGAATGTGTGAAGGGTTTTATACATTCTTTATTTTTATTTTGACTAGTTCCTTTAAATTTTGAAAATTTACAACTGTTTCCTATAACATCTTGAGTGGTATGTGGGGAGATTTAGTTCCAAAGTTCCTCCTTTCCACTAAATTCCCCTGGTTGGCTAAAACTATATTTAATGTTGAACCTTACACACATTTTGTATATGTGCATACTTATCTAATATTTAGTTTATGAGCTAGGAACAATGATAGATCAATGTTTTTATTAAAAATAAAATAGAACAATTATTTCAATACCCTAAAATAAAAGCTATGTGAATGTGGTCTCTCTCTTTCAAAATATTTTTTATACATTAACCTTTTCACTCAAAGGAAGCACTTTGTGTTCTCTCTCCTGTGTGTGTCAGAATTACATCACTAGTTGATGTGGGATTCTCCTCTGTATGCTGTGAATATGTTTTATTACCATTAATTAATAAAGGCAGAGTCAGGCAGATGCCATGTAGTTGGCAAAGGAGAAAGATACCAGAACTTTACCAGTAAGCCACAGATTAATGATATACAGATTAATAGAAATGGGTGAATTTAAGATATAAGAACTATCTAGGAATACGCCTGAGCCATTGGCTAACCAGTGTTGTAATTAATATAGTTTTGTCTGATTATTTGGGTCTGAGTGGCCAGGAAATGCAAGGGTAATCTCTGCTTACATAATGGCCCCCATCATGGGGTGCCAAATTGCAGGTATATTAAGGAGTTCCACTATAGCCTGGACTGAAGTATAACAAAGGTTTATTTATTTGGGGATAAAACTTACAGTAAGGGTGGAAATCTGCAGTCCTCTGTGTGGGCTGGAAGCTGGAAATGGAATCCAACAGGAAAAGGGGCCATGCACACTTATCCTTTGACTTCTAGTACTTCAGACCCCACCCGAAATGAGCCAGTACCTGAAAAACTATTGGTTGAAGGAATTCCCACAACAACTACACTTATGCTTTAAAGGCCAGGCAGAGGCAGGCGATTCTCTGTGAGTTTGAGACCAGCCTGGTCTACAAAGGGAGTTCCGGGACAGGCTCCAAAGCTACAGAGAAACCCTGTCTCGAAAAACCAAAAAAAAAAAAAAAAGCCATTATTAAAAAAATAGGGTTTATTTGAGCACAAGTACTTTGATAACATAATAATCTGGTAACTGAGAAGACAAGTGACTAGTGAGTGGAAACACTACTAGACAAGATTGAGTCATGTGGATGAATTAGTGATTTTTATCACACTAGCCAGAACAGCATTCAATTCAGAACACAGATTATTTCTGGAATCTTCCATTTATAAATTTCACAGTATAATTTGGTGCATGTAATTTAATCTTTAGGAAGAAGAGGAGATTATTGTTGGACCTTAGGGAACATGAACATGCTGATGCATAAAGAGGTTGAGAGTTGATAGTTAGTGGTAGACTTCTAGCATCTCTCAGCTCCGTAGTTTTACCAGTCAGACATTATGCTCCAAAATATTCCAATGGGTTTCTGATACTTTGATTTTTAAGTTCGGTGAAACTGTAAATACCTGGGATTTGATGTACTTGGAAATGTTTTATTATTTGAGTGGTCTAAGCACTCAAATTATTTAATTAATGTAAAGAAAATAATATATATGAAATTCATATTAGAATGTAAACAAACTGAAAATTTCCTATGGCTCAAGTAGGCGTGCTGTAACCTGAGTTGAGATCCCTATACCTCAGAACTAAAAAGAAAAGGAAAACTCTAGAAAAACACCTTAATTTTAGATTTGGCTACATGATTCTAAAGATCAGATAGTCTGGCTTCTTTCACCGTTAGGCCCAATTTGGCTCTGTTTATTTTTCTGGGGTGGGGGGGACGATCTATGCAAACATTACTGCAGCTAGGAATCAAGCTTCTAATTCTGAAGCCTTCCATCATTATGCTCCTCACTCCAGCTCCCTGCAGTTTTTCTTCTCAGACAAGTTCACAGACCAAGTTCTCAGACTGTGGTCTCTGGAGCATATGTAGGAGCATCATGGGGTGAGGGCAGTGGGGAGACAAGGGGTTCCCATTAAAAGTCCAGATTCCTGGACTCCTCCAGAGCCCACAGAATTGGAGCCAATCATGAGGACTGACGTTTGATCGCATCAGGACAGGATAATTGCTAAGGTTCTTTCTAATATAGACATCCTATGACTGAGCAGGAAAGCCATTGTTTATGGATTTTATTTCAGCAGATGTCTTTACTATACTTTAGTGTCAGACTGCTAATAGTTCTTTAATGTCCCAGGTCAACTAATTAGCAGGTGATGACCATGTGCCAATCTCTTTATTTGTGCTGACTCACAGAGCTTGTTATCTGCTATGGTTCTGTCTCCCCCAGCACTGTGCTACTGTAGTCTTCAACCTCTTGTTCAAGTCCACCGTCCATGCTGTCATCAGCACTTTTGTAGTTTGTTTTCTGTCATGAAAAACAGACACAAAGTCCCCCATATATATAAATAAAAACAAACAAAAGCCAAACAACAATAACAACAACAAAAAACAAATCTTCACTTACTCAGTATGGCAGACTAGGCTTTCAAGTATAACATTGTACATTTTGTGGTTTTAGCTCCCAAATTTTCCATCTCATCCATCTTGAAATTCTTTTACTTTCAAGTGGGGTGTAGGTGGCTGATTAGCTATTGTAACCTAGTATTTGTTGGTACGTGTAATATTATTTATGGAAAACATTACAATATGATTAAACTATGGCCCATAAATAATTACTAATAAAAAAGCATTGAATTCAGTTTGGATCTTTGAGGTTTTTTATTTAACCTTTTGGAAACTTATTGTTGTTACTGTTGTTTGACTTCTAGCGTTTGCTGTTAGGAAAGTGAAGAAAAATGCCAAACATAGTTATATAAAGATTACCAAAATCAAGACACTTACACTTATTACTTAGGTGGATTGGTAGCAGATCACAAAGCTTATGTTATATGATTTAAACAGTAAAATTCATTGGTCACTGGGTACATCACCACTGTCTCCAGTGAGTACTGTAGGGTGGCAGGACAGTGTCCTAGTGGCTCTGTCCACCTAGGGTGCCTTTCTGACATTCTCATTGTTTGAGACCCAGGATACCTCCCACCTTCCCTGGGATGTTTTTCTTAACTCTCAGAGAAATATCCAATTACTCCCTCCTCCATATTTTCAACATTACTTGGTGCATTTGTCTGTATTCTTTTGTAAAACATACTGAACATAGTATTATGATCCTTCCATTTCTGCTCATTTCAGCTTTATTTCTGTGGACTTCTGTGAGAGCATTACCTAAAGCTGGTGTTCAGTAATTGATCATAAGAGTCTTTATTTTTTGAAAGTTTTTTTTTACTAAGGTATTTGTTTCTTGACAATATTAGTATTATCTCACTTAGTAGAACTTT
This sequence comes from Microtus ochrogaster, assembly GCF_000317375.1. Taxonomy (NCBI): domain Eukaryota; kingdom Metazoa; phylum Chordata; class Mammalia; order Rodentia; family Cricetidae; genus Microtus; species Microtus ochrogaster. The sequence goes on along the minus strand of NW_004949127.1, from coordinate 4,186,407 downwards.
GAACATGGAATCATACATGTCTTAGTTTAGTAATAACAGACTAGCTTCACTCTTTGCTCTTGGAATCAGTAGAACTCTGTCAAGCAACTGTGTGATGTGTGATGTCTGTTTGAAATGACTGGTGTCCCCCTTTTACGTTGGTAATATATGCTTCTCAAACTTGGATTGAAGATGCTTTAAATATTTTTTTGTTTGCTTTATTCTTTCTTTTCACATTCTTAGCATTCAGAATAATGGGAATCATTATAGTGTTTTAATATACAGACATACAAATATATGTATATATATCATATATGTGAATTATATACTATAATATAATGTAAATATATAAGTATATGCTTCATTCCTCCCTCCCTCCCTTCCTTCCTTTGTCCCTCCCTTGTTGTAAGGAGGGGGCCCCTTGTTTGTCCCTGCCACTCAGCTAGCTTACATCCGAAATAACCACACAGAAACTGTATTAATTAAAACACTGCTTGCCATTAGCTCTAACTTCTTATTGGCTAACTCTTACATATTAGTTTAACCCATCTTCATTAATCTGTGTATTGCCACCTGACTGTGGCTTACCAGAGATTCTAACCGGTGTCCATCTCAGGCAGAGAATCCATGGCTTCTCCCTGACTCCGCTTTCTTCCTCCCAGAATTCAGTTCTGTTTTCTCCACCTACCTAAGTTCTGCCCTTTCAGGCCCAAAGCAGTTTCTTTACTCATTAACCAATGAAAGCAACACACAAACAGAAGGAACTCCTATACCCCTCCCTCCCTCTCTCCCTCCCTCCCTCCCTCTCTCTCTCTCTCTCTCTCTTTCTTAATTTACATTTCGACCACAGTTTCCCCTCCTTCTTCTCCTCCAATTCCCTCCCTCCACCTCCTCTCTGCCCCTCTCCCCAAATCTGCTTCTGTTCAGAAAGGGGCAGGCCTCCCATGGGTATCAACAAAGTAGGACATTTCAAGATTAAGCACTTCCCCTTGTATTAAGACTGGGCAAGGCATCCCAGTATGAGGAACAGGTTCCCAAGAGCCAAAGCTTTAGGAACAGCTCCTGCTCCCATTGTTAGGAGTCCCACAAGTAGACCGAACTACCCAACTGTCACATATGTGTAGAGGGGTCAGTCCTATACTGGCTCCCTGGATGTTGGTTCAGACGCTGTGAGTTATTGTGAGTCAGGTGAGTTGTTTCTATGGGCTGTCTTGTGATGTCCTTGATCCATCTGGCTTCTACAATCCTTCCTCTCTTTATCAGGATCCCCCAAGCTTGGCCTAATGTTTGGCTGTGGGTATCTACATCTGTTTCCATCAGTTACTAGATGGAGGCTTTCTGATAACAGTTGGGGTAATCACCAATCTGATCACAGGAGATGGCAAGTTCAGGCTATGTATCCACTATCGCTAGGAGTCTTAGCTGGGGTCATTCTTGGAGATCTGTGAGAGTTTCCCTTGCATCAGTTTCTTCCTGACCCTGAAATGCACCTCCTTTCCAGTCATCTCCTTCCGTCTCCTGGAACTGTGTGAGTTTGTGTTGCTCTTGGTGAACAGCTACTTACCAGCTTGCTGTGCTCCACCAGGACCCTACCTTTCTCATGGCTTTGGGACGCCCAACTTCTTTCTTCATTTTTACTCCAACCCTCAGTGAGAGGGGAGATTTTAGTATTAGGAGAAGGGGCTGTTGAATTTCAGAATCAGAAATAGAGCACATAAATATGTATGAAGCATTAAAACCCTTCTTTGAAGTATAATTTTCTGCTTAATGGATGCTTCTGTGCTGACTTTTTCCCCCTATCCCTCCTCCTCAGTTAATCCCCATTCAGACCAACTTGCTCTTTGGATGGACTTAAAGACTCTATGATTATCTGCCATTAGCATTTCTATATCATTTTGTATTGTAATAATACTTTCTAAAATTTTTATACTATATCTTTCAAAGAAGGCTTTTACACCCATTAATTTTTTTTATTCCCTCAAAAATGCTATGAAAATGTTGGTACTTATCATCTCTTCTGCTAGGAGGAGGCTGGGGGCACAGCCCTTGAGTGACCACTGTTTGCTAATGGGTATTAGAAATTCACCTTCAGCAGGAAATATGGACATGCTGCCATGTCTTTAGTTACTTTGGCCGGCATAAGCTTACTGTCAGTGTTGCAGTGGTTTGATGACTGAGTATTTACAATATACAAGCCATTGTACTGACCACCTGTGTACATTTTACACAATACTCTTAACAACCCTGCAAAAGAGGCATAACTCTCGCCTCACTTCACTCAAGGAAACTGTGCCTTAGAGAGTTTGAATAACTTTGTCAGGGACACATAGTAAATCATGTTGTAGTTACCTTTGGAACCTGGTTTCTCTGGGTTTAAAACCCCAGATCCTAGTTGTCTGAGTGTGTACTGAATTGAGTCAATGAATAGGCGCAATACATCATAACAGATTTTCCCATTTTGTTTATGCATATGTATGTATGTATGTATGCCTGAGTGTACATATTTGCACTACACACCATGAGGGCCAAAAGAGGGCGTCAGATCCCTAGGAACTGGACATACAGGTGGTTGTGAGCCACCCGATGTGGGTCTGGGAACTGAACCTTCTGCAAGATCAGCAAGTATTCTTATCTAAACAATCATCTCTCCAGCTTTTTAAGATGGCTCCATTTCTTTTGATTTCCTGAGCTGTGATTTTAAGCTTATCTCTCCTCTCTATGACTCTATAAGTCCGAAGCCTATTGTCAGGCAGAGAACTGGGTGTCACATGGATAAGAACAGAGAAAGTGAATGGAGGTTATGTTTGATGGCTGTTTATTCTATGCTAATGTCTATTAAAAACCAATGTCACAAGAGCTCTGCAGGTCTATAAGAAGGCTCTCTTTTATAGAGTAGTGTTCAATGGTGCGGGACAATTCTGTATTCTGTCATTTATGTTTTAAATAAACGCTGATTGGCCAGTAGCCAGGCAGGAAGTATACGTGGGACGACCAGACAGGAAGTAGAGGTGGGGCAATGAGAACAGGAGTGTTCTGTGAAGAAGGAAGCTCTTTCTGCAGTCCTGCCCAGACACGGAAAAGGGAAGATGTGACCTGTCCCTCTGAAAAAGGTACCGAGCCACGTGGCTAACATATACTAGAATAACGGGCTAATATACATTATAAGAGCTAATACGAAGCCTGACCTAATGGGCCAACCAGTTTATAGCTAATGTAGACTCTCTGTGTGATTTTCTCTGGGACTAAACGGCTCGGGAACCGGGCAGACAGAAACCATAGGCAACAGTTCCGAGTAGTGAAGGGGTTTGTGTCAGTGGAGGAGTGAAGGTTTCAACAGGGGTCTGTCTGACTTTACAGCCCATTTTCTTTCTCAGCCGATCTGGAGAGGGCTCAATGGCATTTGAGCTAATGATACTAATGAGAAAGAGGCATGCTTTTCCTGGGGTCTTGAAGAGGACTCAACTAACAAAGACCAGTATAGCGCCTACTGGTTATGAGTCACTAGAAATAGTATCTGGAACCCCATAAAGTCAGCTCTGAAGGAACTCACAAGGGAACCAAAGAGAAGAAAAGCTTGGCAAGCTGCATGCCGCATTGCCCAACTTCTGCTGCCGTGCCAGCAGGCCTTTGACTGAAATGCATACGAACTGGGTCTGAACCAGCAAACTTTCATTGGTAAACATCATAATGATACACACATTTAGGAAACTGATGTTTTTAATTTTAAATGCTATGCAGCCTTGCCTTTTATAGTCAGTACTGGGAAGTTGTGGTATACCAGGAAATGATTTACATTTTCGCCTTAGGGCAAAAATATGGAACTTATAATTATGTCAGAGAAAGACAAAGTCTACCAACTGGAAAAACTGAAACCATAAAAGTCTCAGTTAGAAAATTGTTGTGTGGGTAAGCACTCGCCTGACGTTTCATAGGGCAGGAGCAGCTGTTAACGACTTCCAGGTAAAAACTTCCCACCCAAACCTTCAATGAGCTGTTACCAAACTGCAGAAGTGTGGCTGACAAGCATTTCCTGTTCCCTCTAAAATATTCTGATCCAAGGTGGTTTGGAGCTTGCAAGACTGTGCTGGCTGGGCTTTGGGCTTATGGGATGGAAGCCATATATCGGTTCCAGATATACAGGAGCTGGCCAGAATTCTGCAACTCCAATCAGAGGCAGAGGATCTGCCAGACAGGGAGGCTGGCAGGCAGATGTGGTTTCCCTGGCTTCACAGCCAAGGTTCTCACCTGTCCTTGAAGACCCTAGTTACAGAGTCAACTTCTCCTGGAGGGAACACAGTAGCAAGTTTTCCAGAGTGGAGGTAAAGGACCTGCTTTGGCACAAGCAAACGGACTGGGAGTGGGAAGGTACCAAGGACAGATTGAGTTTTTTCCTATTTCCTTTTCACTTCCTCTGCCTGAAAGATGAGGTACTTATTTCAAGTAATGGACTCTGTACTCACAATCTAGGTGTAAATTGGGGTTCTTTTTGGTATTTCCTATGTACTCTTGACCATATCATTTATTCACCCAAGGCTCCTTTTAATTTCTATGAGTCATATGTTAGTGACTCTTGGATCACAGGGTTATGGAAATTAAGACAACGTAAATGAAGTACTTAGTACTTTTGGATCATACAGTTTGTACAGTCAACTATTTTCTCCACTAATAGCATTAGAGCTATACTTAAAGGCTTTGTATTTTCATTAGTTGGGTGGCCTTCCTATATATTCGGCTTGTTTGCCACTCTGTCCCTCTTCTGAACATTGTTTAGACATTTAACCAAGTGAAATTCACCTCCCACAGATCCCAGTGTGACAGGAAGGAGTGTGTATCTGGGAGTGGGGTTTCTCCAAACCATTTGTACCGCCACCACCAATAATTATCACATACTGTGATATAGAGCTGATCCTTGACCTTATTTAGATATTATTTAACTGGAATTAATTTTCTTAGAGAACTAAAACTTTCAGAATGGGAGAGTTATTTTCTTAAGGTAGGATATGCATTGTTTCTGATCACCGTCTGTAAACTGGAACTGTAAGGAGTGTGGGCTTAGGCTCAGATGCTAGCTGTGAGAGTCTGAATTTCCTCAGACATGACTGCTATAGTGATGCCTACCTCATGTGACTGGGGGAAAGCGATATAAGAAAGCACCTGCCACATTACACGACATATAGCACTCCCTCAATAAAAGGTTTTTTATTAGTTTGGGAAGATCTCAACATCAGTGTAATAAAATTTGTTGTCTCCCACAGTTTATTTTCTTTGGGATTCCACATTCTCTAGAATCATTTGTTGCTGTCTTAGAGCCTATGGAAGAAGGTAAGGAAGGGTGAAGGAAAGAGAAGCAGGACTTGCTCCTCCAGCAGAAGCTCTGCTGGGATGACCTACAGACTGTATCGGCTTTCTAGAGAGGGAACAGAACTTAACACATTTGAAGTTTCTTTCCTTTAGGAGTCAATCATTTAGCATGACAGCTAAGAAAGCTTTGTATAAAGTAAGATTTATTAAGGTTATAAGAGATCTTGTAAAAGTTTCCGTAGTTTTGTATTTTGGTCTAGGGTCAACTCTGAGTCAATTGCTACATGTGTTGAGAAGTTTTCTGTATTAGTTTTCTAGAACTTCCATGACAAAACTTTGTGGACTAAATAGTTTTGATAAAAAAAAAATAAAAGCATTTTCCTGCCATTCAGAAATCTAAATGCCCGGGATCAAATTGTTGGCACAGCAAGTCCTTCACGGGAGCCCTGTCTTTTGTGATATCGTCTTCTTCCTTCACCTTCACATGGTTTCTGTCTTTTGGACCTTTCTGTGTCTTAACTTTCTCTTCTAATAAGGACACAGAGAAAAGTACATATGGATATTTATGAATATCATGTGTATTTTTTGTTATATCTCCAAATAGAAACTAATACAAATATATATAAATAAATAAATTGTAGTAGATCTATACTATATTCCATTGAATGCTATTCACTAATAAAGCATAATAAACTGAATACATGTTTATACTATCCATCAATCTTAAAATAGTTAGAATGAGCCAAAAAAGATAGAAAATATAAGAACATACACAGTATGTTCCAATTATATAAAATCTTAGGGAATAGAAGCTAATTCATAATAATGAAAAGCAAACCAGTGTCCCACTATTCCACAGAAACAAGGCACAAGGAAGTCTTTGGTGGGTCCACATTATCATTCGTCATTACCTTTGCTTAATGAACATACATTCATCTTAATTGTATAATGAATTCATGGATATAAGGAAATGTCAAATCTTATCAAATTATGTACTTTAAATATGTATAATGTATTGTATGATAATATGTTCATGCCAATAAAAGTGGCTGAAACATTTGAACCAATATACAAAGAATCAAAGAATAAAGTGAAAAATGCAAGACTATAGTGGTCATCTCTAGACTCCACAGTCCCACTGGCATTTGAATAGTTATTTCTCTTGTACACGAGAAATTATCAGTCTAAGGGTTGGGATGCTAAGAAGAGCTCCCTCATGTTAGGGACCTGAAGAGAGCGTTCCTACATGGATACGAAGACAGATGGAGAATGGCTGACCTTTCTGGAGTTCCAGCCTGTGAACCACATGCACATTCAGCTCTGGTCTGTTTGCCACAGACTACCATTTTCAAATCCACAGTCAGCTCCCTACTTTGGGTGCGGAATTCAATAAAACCAGCCTTTGTACCTATGTCTGCTAAAATCTGTACCTAAATGCTTAATGAGCTTGGAACAAGAGAGGCAAAGTTACCAGAAACAGACTTACTGTGGTTGCTGACCTCGTGGTTTTGGTTTTTTAGATTGGCTAGACTTTGCTAACTGGTGAGACTCAGGGGTGATAGCCTGGCCCAGCCATCTTCTCCAGGCAAGGATTTGTTATTACATACATCCCTGGGGTTAGGGCCCATATTTTAATGTAGAAGAACTCTTTGAACCAGTATTTCTGAGACAGGATTGTAGGACAGAATTACGAAACAGAATCTCTGACAAAGATCCCACAATCACTGCCAAAGACACAGTTCAGGTGATTTGTATTTCATTCCATCCCCATCTCTACAAGGAAAAACAACAAAAACAAAAAAAGTCCTCCAAATTAGAGAGTCTTAAACAATTTTAAAGGGTGGAGGCAAAGAGTGAATGATTGGTGTCTGGAGGGCTGTGATGGTGAAAGCCGGACTGACCAGTGCTTCTCATTACTGAAGAGAAACAGCACAGAAAACCTGCAGACAGAGACAGCTATCCTAACCTCACATACATTTTCAATTGGGGAACTGAGAGCACTTTGGGGTTCTGTACCACTTGCATTTAAACACCCTGTTTTACATCTCTGTAACCACATTCTACACAGTGGTGTGGGTACCACGAGACTTTAGAATGGAATTCTGGAAGCAGGCCGTGGATAAACTGCTTCACTGCTATTTTGCTAAGTGTTCCAATCAATTAGAACAGTATGGATTATGGAGGAGATATGCATAACAGAACAGAGTAGGGTCCCAAACCATGAGGTTAGGCTGGCTTTACAGCAGCGAGTTGGGTTACCTCAGAAAAGTCTTCTGCCTCTCAGGGTGTCTGTTGTGGAAGTAATCATTCCCTCTATTGCATACTTCTGAGGACTAAGGTAGGTACTCAGTCTATTACCTGCCTGGGGAATGGGCAGTACTGGTCTCCTTCCTTCACTCTAGCTACCATCGAGTGAGGATGTGGTTTGCGCATCATATTGCACAATAGTGACTCTCAGAGAACTGCTGGTGGTCCTCTCTATCACTTGGTGTTTATCCTTCCACTTCCGATTCTTTCTGGTCTTTTCTCTCGGATGCTGGCCTAGACCGTGCTCCTGTCTTTTCCATGCCTACTCTGGCATTTCATTAGGAGAGAAGGAAGGCCGTCCCTCTGACCTAGCCTTCTTCCCAGCAGGGTATCCATAACCTGGGAGGACACAGCACCAGTGTGGCTATCATTTGTTGCCATGCCCAGTGTGGCAAGGTCATGAAAGAGGGACATGTTGGTGAGAGGGGAGAACACAGGGCTGAGTCCTCTGGGGAACAGCAGATAGAGTAAAGTCTTCTGCAAGAAATATGCAGACTCTCTCTGTGTGGGACATACCCTGCAAGTAGAAGTGATTTTCGGTTTGCATTTTCCACAAAGGAAGCTGTGCAGGAAACTCCACAGCACGCTGGGTGCACTTTGCTTCCAGTCTGCTTCTTTTTTGTTCACTTTCTGGGAGTTCTTTCTTCCTGAGAAGACCCTGACTTTTCTAGCCCAGATCACCTTCTCAGGTTGCAAATCCACCTAACCTCCAGACATCCTCCCCTCCCTTCATTCTACACAGCTGTCACAACAAACTTTCCCTCATCTGCTACTAAGTGTTTCAGACGGTGTTGTGTGGGCTCTGAGTTGCCGACTCATTACCCGGGGGGCTCTCCAATAGAATCTGATGTTATCCAAAACTTCTCATCTGTTTCAAAGGGTACGATTTCCTGCATTCTCTGGAGGGAAATCAAACACGCTGCGTTTAGGAAACAGATGATAACTCACAGATTTAGTAGACCTCTAGGCAATTATGGTGTGATTATTCCGAAGCTGGTGTTTCCTCACCTCATTTCCCATAGCAATGTCTGGAGTGACCCGACTCTTGGTTTTTCATCTTTACAGTGAGAGACATTGAAGAAATAAATCACAGACATCGAGGTGCTGCTCCAAGGGATCTTCGATTCTCTCTTGTCCTCCCAAGCAGATTTTTTTTTCTTACCCTCCCCAAAGGCAGCCAGTCTCCCCCACCTCCTTCTGCAGCCTCTACCTGGGATCGAAGATCCGTCTTTATCATTCTTTAAGTTATACGCCTTGTCACCTGATAAATGTGCTTGTCTCTTTGAAAATTACCCTTTGGACATAGAAATTGCTGGTAAAGAGAAACCACTTTCAGCTGGTTTCCCAGCTGCTTTCCAGTTCTCTAACCCCACCCCCTGGGTTGTGATGGGCTTTCCTTACATTATGGTCTTTGTCCCACACTCCAAATCTGTCTCATGTTTCTCTAGTTCTTTTTTGTTGTTGTTTTACTGTTTGTAGCTACCGTTTTAATTTCCTGCTGTCAAACACTTTCTGAATCCCTTTGTGTCCTCCATGCCTAGAAGGCTTGTTTAACGAACATTTTTCTTCTCCATGTAACTTTGCTGCCTATGCACTGATGTAGTGTGATGATGGTTTTAGTTTACACTGACTGATTAAGCATTTTGAATAATTGTTTTAGCTCCATTACTGCGAATCTATTTAGCGTAACACTTTTTCTTTTGCAACCTTTGATTAATGTATGACCACTGGGAAAGAAAGGAGTCAGCACATTCATTTCCCCCTGACACCACAGAGAAGAACTTTCTCCTGTGTGGAGTCTGCAGCCACAGATGCTCAGCACTCCCTGAAGAAAGAGAGAGTGCACTGTTGGAATAATCTGTGTGCTCTCAGCCGGTATTTGCCAATGGTGCTGTGTGGCAGCCATTTCATAGCAGAGAGCAAATGTTAGGATTTAGGGGAAAGTATAGTCGGATATCAGATTTTAAAACAGAACGGTGAATTTCTGTTGAGTTAACAGCCTATAGCTAGATGGTATTTTCTTTTTAAGCTCATGAAACTTAACAGCTGTTTAGTGAAGCAGTATTTTCACATATGTCTGTTTGACAGGTTTAATAGCAAATCTCACAGTAAATGACTTGCTGAACAGGCCTCCTTGGCTTGGGCTGAAGCAAGAACTGGGTTTTCAGCAAGATTCATTGGGAATTTTCTGCTTCTGTGTTTGCGGGATCAGTAAGGCCTTATAAAGCAAGGGAAACTAAAAGGCGCTCTCCTACCATCTCTGCCGGTGTTCCTCAATGCATTAGCTGGTTCTGCCGGGGGCATAACTTGAACAAACAACCTGTTTACCCTTAGAAACATTAGGGCTTTACCCATTAGGACATCAGCTTACAGTAATTCTGTACTGGTGGATGGTAATTAGATCTCTAGATCTCTGAGAGTTTTATACATTCTGCAAATGCATCTCTGAAACACTATGCACTTTGCCTGAGTCCTCTGCTTTGGGAAGAGGCTGCTGCACCTTGTAATAGTTTTAAATATCAACCAGATTGAAGATGGATGCTTCATCAGTTTTATTGGCAGAAATAAAGTGTTTCCTCCTAATCATAATTTGTAGGGTTCTAGTACTTGGAAACCAGCACTTTAAGCTAGCATCCCATTTCTCGTATTCCAATCTTTATTTTTTAAGATGGCGGGACCTCAGAAATGCTCATGCTTAGGGTTAGATAAATTTACCCTCCATGGGGAAAAAGTGTGCTCTTGATGATTTATCTGTGCTTCTGGTTACTTGAGATGCTTGGTTGTGGGTGTGTGGACATGTGACAGAATTGTTGACACTGTTGTCTGGCGCAGCCAACCTCATATTTAGCCTTGGCTCTTTCACTGCCAAAAGCCCCATGTTTGCCTTCTATGTCTTTAAATAAAAAAAAAAAACAAACATATTTTGCAAGCTCAAAATACAAAGTCTATTGTAAAGTTCCCAGATGATTTTTCATTGTAATTTTATCCGTATTTCTTGTTTTCAAAAGCAAACAATGGAGTTTCTTATCCATGATGCTCAGTCCATTGTGATGTCAATAGAGAGTTACCTTCAGTCATCTGAATGACAAGCATATCTCTTTGTGAGTGGTAGAAATGTTTAGTATGCCTCTTATTGCAGAACAAAAAGAGAATGGGGAAGGGAGCCCAACAAGTTTTCTTACAGAGGTAAGAGTGCTCATCACTAAACAGTTGACTATCGGGACTCTCTGTCCCTGCTGAAAAGAGTCAGCTCTGGCTTATTCTGATGGGATAAGGAGGGAGGGGAAGTGAAGACAGTTTGGCATCTTCATGGAGTGGTCATGAGCTGTTCATTGTAGCCAGTGGGAAGAGAACATTCTACCGTTGGACTGCTTGCTCTCAGACTGCCACTCTTCCAGACCCAAGCTCCTGGGATTATTCTGGTCAGGCATCAGCATCAGTTGCTTCACTCTGTTGTGGTTTTTGAGAACCCAAGGGCAATGTCACGAATGCCATGAGCTGTCCCTTCTCCTGTCTATTAGAATCAACCTCTCTTCTTTCAGCCCCCATGTTTCTACAAGATGCATGCTATTCAGAATGTTACGTTCAGTGGTAGAGGCATTTGAAGAAAGACTCCTTATCATAGCTCTTACTAAAAGAAAATAAAGGTGTAGCTGGGCATTGGTGGCACTTGGGAGGCAGATGCAGATGGATCTCTAAGAGTTTGAGGCCAGCCTGGTCTACAGACTGAGTTCTAGGACAGTCAGAAAAACACAGAGAGAAACCCTGTCTCCTCAAAACAAAAAGGGGGCATAGTTGTTTGGTATAAGTGAATCAGCCCAATATGGGAGCTGGGCATGCAGCAGCTCTTGCCTCTTTCTTTTTAAAATGTAGACATAATTTTGTTTCTCTGAATTGTGGCTGTTTTCAGAAGTAAGAATAAGTGTTAGTGATATTTGAAGAATTGTTTAAATTTCTTACAAGTCAGTCAAATAAGTATGTTTTGCTTTCTTCTTTTGGAAAAAGTACAGAATACAGAGGCCATTACAAAACCAGAAGAGAAAGATTCTGTTGTGCCCTTTGCCCAGCTTACCTCAGTAAAGCATCTCTGTAACTACAGCATTGAGGTAGGAGTTTGAGATGTGGTCATGTTGTGTCTAAAGTCAGGAACTATAGAACAGACAGCAGGTGAGACCAGAGCATAAAACTCAGGCTACCCACAAGAGTTCACTTCCTCTTGCAAGATTCCACTTTTCAAAGATTTTATAATGTAACTTTCCAAAACAGGATCACCGACTGGGAACTGGGTATTCTAACACATGAGCTGAGGGGGACATTTCAAGTTCAAATCACAATATTCTACCCTGATCACCATAGGTTTCTATGCATCTCATAGAGGAAAATGGATTTACTCCAACTTCAAAGTCCCCATAACAGTCCCATGGTTTACAAGAACAGAGTCTTTTGAACTTAATATATACACTTAGCTGTGTGCCTTCATAATATTAAAAGCCCAAGTAAACCAATACTGTACTGCCATCCCACCTCCCCACCCCCACTCAGTTCTTAAGTTCTTTCAGTAGAATTCTCCGGTTAGGTTTTCTTTTTCTTTCAAATGAATTTACCCTTCACAAGTTGAAGCCTTCAGTGGGTGAGTCTTACCCTTAAGTGGTCATCATTGCCTGTTTCCTGGTGGAGAGCAGAGGTTTTGCTTCAATGGTGCCAGTCTCTTCAACAATTATAGCTGCTTTCTTAGCAGCCAACTTGTCCACAACTTTAACTTTCTCTCCCCAACCTCCAGTTGCTTATGTTTCCTATATTTCTTCTTTTCTTGTTCTCCTACACTCTAGGCCTGGATATGAGCAGTGCGCAGTAAACATGACGTAGCCTTGAGTGCTCTCCTGTTCTTAGGTTTCCTGTGCCAAATATGTCCATTTAAATTCAGATTAATTTAAGTTCTTAGAACTCAGGCAGAATACAACCAGATTTTCTGCTAGGATATGGCACAGATGGCCTCTAACCAAATTCTCAGCTGAGTATCGTTCCACTCAGAAGGCTTGTGAGAGGAGCCTCCACAGTTTACATGTCTGTCAAAATTCCAGTCTTCCAAATTCCCATCAGAATGGCTCATTAATCTCTGTTTGTAAACATTCATAAATATTTCTAACCAAAAGATATGGAACCTTACTCTATGTTCCTGCTGACCTGTTCTAAAAGCCAACACACTACATGGTCAGTTTTATTACAGTAATTACCTCACTCCTTATGCCAACTTCCCATATTTATTACTTTTAACATTGCTGTCACCAAATGCCTGGCAAGAAGTAAATTATGGAAGGAAGGGTACATTTTGGCTTAGAGTTTGAAGGTCTAGTGTATCAATGAAGAAAAGGTATAGCCACAGGAGTATGAAGTAATTGATCACATTGCACCCAAAGTCAGGGAACTGAACATTACAGGATGTGGAGTCATGCTGCAAAACTCCTCACCCATACACTACAAGATACTAAATCAGTGGACTGAGTGATGACTTTAAATGTGAACCAGTTAAGAGTTTGATCTAAGGTGATTCAGCTAGGTGGTAGCAAGGAGTGTAAAGAAAAGTGTGATTGGTGCTAAATACTTATTAAATATTTAAGGAAATCTATAATAAATAATTAGAGTAAAAACATATTACTTATTTTACATTTAGCATATAAAGAAAAGCTTCAGATAAATTCTTAAAGCTCATGGGTCTAAAGAGAGACAGTAGAAACAGCCAGACCAAATCTCAGGTCTTCCAGCTCCCTTTGTAGGAGAAACTTGTGAATACACTCAAGTGGGACCAAACCCATATTGGTCTGTGAAAAGTAATTGTGAAAGTGACAGATCATAGCCATGTACAGAAGTAAGTAACACATGCTTGATGCATGTGTTAAGTTATTCTAAAAATATTTACTGATAGATACTGTGTTTTTGGTTGTGTGTAAAGACAAAATACATTCATTGAGGAGAACAAGTTCGATGACTTTTGTTGTTGTTGTTGTTTGTTTTTTTTGAGACAGGGTTTCTCTGTGTATCTCTGACTGTCCTGGAACTTATTCTGTAGACCAAACTGGTCTTGAACTCATAGAGATCTGCCTGCCTCCACTTCCCAAGTGCTGGGATTAAAGGCAGGCACCACCACTGCCTGGCTTTTTTTTTTTCAATGAGTTTTTGTAAAAGTGAAATATTGTCACTACTAAGTATTTTATAGTCTAGCATGGTAACATACATGAAACATGGGACAGTAGCATGGAATGTTCAGCAACCAGCGATACATAAGAGTTAGAGACTGATAAGCTGCTACACCTTGCATAAGCCCAACTTCTTCCATCTACAAATTATGAAATATCACTTGTATTTAATGTAAATCTTGAGGTAAAGCAGCTCCAGCTGGAAAACATACTAAATGCAAGATGATGGGATAGGGTGGGGCACAGTTCCAACATAAGAAAATGAATTTCTGATCTGGTGAAGTGAGGGTGAGGGTGGAAAGAAGGAGGGTTAGTCAAGAAAGAAGGCAAGGGGTAAGTTACGCAAAGTATTCACCTCATGTCCCTAAGGGAGAGAAGAGTCCAGATTTGTTCCTAAGCAGTGACTAGCATGGGGACTAGACTAGGGTAGGAAATGGAAGAGAAGGTTGAGAGTCAGAGAATCTGTGTCTAATGTTGGATGTTTACAGTTTTATGAGCACTGGGGAAGGTATGCAGACCATGTGTTCGCAATTGAGTTGTGGAGCTGTGCTCACCGACTGGAAAAGCATGAAACTAAAGTGATAGTGGCTAAAATAAATGGGATATCTTTTCTCAGGTAACAGGAATAGTAGTGGTTTTGCTGTTGAGTGATGGAGGATGAGTTTTTTTTTGGACTTGTTCCTATGGTCATAAAAATAGAGTGATGTAGCATCTATGACTCTGTCTGAGCGAGTCATAGGACTTCCTCTGTCTAGAAGATCAGCTGGAAGTGGGAGGAAGAGAATTGTTTAATTCAATTTAGTTAAGTCATTAGTTCCCCATCTCATGAAACACGGCTACTCTTAAAAAGCTATTGCAATGTTTGGTTTAGTTTCCTGAAATAGAAATCATAGGTGATCTATGTATATTTTCAGATAATCAGTATTATCATGGCTACAATATATAAAGGAGAGACTAAAGGAATGTGACTTATGATGATTAGTTTTAAAATTGTGAATTCGGAGGCATGGCTACAGCAGAATAAAAGGACGAAATAGTTCCTGTGATAAGTGTGATGAACAATGATGGGGCACCCAGGGGTGTGACAGCAGTGCTGCTATGCTGCAAATGGCATGGGTGTTGGTGTTTCACCAGCTCTTTGTAAAGTTATGAACAAGGCAGCATAATTATTTCTTGAAAACATCTACTTGCATTATAGCTATATGAAAATGACTTTGTATTCCTGTGTCTAATAGAGTTACATTCAAGGCTCTAATGGTTGTTATTTAATATTAACAATAAAAAAACCCTACCAAGTGTGGTGGTACATTCCTGTAATGTGAGAATTTGGGAAGCTAAAATGGGGGATAAGGTGCCTTGAGTTCAAGGCTATCCTCCGGTCCATAGTGAATACTAGGCCAACTAGGAGTGTACAGTAAGACCTTGCTTCAAAATCAAATGACACAAACAAAAAGAATTATAATTAAGGAATACCTTTCCTACACATATTGCCATCCTTATAGCAGCATGTCTATTTCCTTGTAAGATTTTTAAAACTGTATTACAATTCAAATGGTTGCCCTCTGCAATATTTATACTCGAAATGATTCCTGTGCTTAGCATCATCCATGTAGAGACCAACTAGCTTAAATAACTGAGCTAGACATTTTCTACTCCTAGCTTACCTGACAGTCAGTTCAGCTAGTAAAGAAAGAAAGAACGCTGAATATGTAATTCAGTGTTCACCATTAGTAGTGGGAATTGACTCCTTGCTTTGTGATCTTTCCCCACATTATGGTGTAGTGTTATCGTGTAGAGCAAGGCCTTGATTGGACTAAATAAGTAACTAGAGAGAAAGCTGTAGGAACTGTAAGGCCAATATTAATTAAGCTTTGAATTTAATACAGACAGACTTCTTCCTGAAGATAACTAAAGGTAACCACCCTAAATCCAGGGAGGTTCCCAGGAACTGTGAAGTGAACCTTAATGAGCCAGCATCTGTGCTAGGATTTAGCATTTCTTTTTTTTTTTAAATTTATTTATTTATTAAGGATTTCTGCTTCCTCCCCGCCACCGCCTCCCATTTCCCTCCCCCTCCCCCGATCAAGTCCCTCTCCCTCATCAGCTTGAAGAGCAATCAGGTTTCCCTGACCTGTGGGAAGTCCAAGGACAGCCCACCTCCATCCAGGTTTAGTAAGTTGAGCATCCAAACTGCCTAGGCTCCCCCAAAGCCAGTATGTGCAGTAGGATCAAAACCCATTGCCATTGTTCTTGAGTTCTCAATAGTCCTCCTTGTCTGCTATGTAAGTCCGGTTTTATCCCATGCTTTTTCAGACCCAGGCTAGCTGGTCTTGGTGAATTCCCGAAAGATCATTACCATTGTCTCAGCAAGGAACTCAGGACCGCGAGGATTTAGCATTTCTGATCCTTTTTATATGACCCATGCTTTTGATTAAAGACTTAGAATTGTATTTACATCAGTGAATCCTGCTCAGCAATAAAAGATTTAGAGGAAATATTTGCATTTTTATGTTACTACTAGATTCAGGTTTTTAGAAGACAAAGTAACTGATAAAATAAAAATGAATAAAAAGCAATAGGCTCTAAGTCTCACTCCCATTTTTAGCACACTCCCTTGCCTCTGTGTCCTTGCCCATCCTGTTGGTCTAATCATTCTGGAATTGTTATCAGAGCCCGAGACAATTTCAAACAATGCATTTTCAGGAAAAATATTTAGAAATGGAAGAAAAGGTTTATTTTTTCCTATATAAGTCTGTTATTAGGTAATAATTCAGAGTATAAGAGAGTATGAGAAATGTTGCTTTTGCTTTCAAATTTAAGTAGAATAGAAAGAAAATGACATCCCAAAGTTCTGTTTTTGTGAAAGAGACTGTAACCATGGGTTATGAAGGCAGTATATGCAAAATACAAAACAAATCTTTCTAAAAATATTGCTCCAAAGTTGCCTGTGACTATATGTGTGCATATATTAGTGTGTGTGTGTGTGTGTGTGTGTGTGTGTGTGTGTGAAGTTTCTGAATTCAAAGACATGGCACAGTATGAGTTTTAAAAATAGCTGTTTAACATTTTGAAGGATATTCCACTTACTGTTTTATAGTCTGAATTCAAGGGAAGGAATAATGATTTCAACCCTCTTTTTATAAGAATAAAGAACATTTAAAAATGTGTAGTTTAAGTTTAGACATTTTAAGTAGTTCTGTATTTTCATGAAAGGATGCTGGGTCATTTTTCCTCAGGTTATTAGTATTTGGGGGATTTTAAATCGAAGAGAATCTTGAGTTTCTTTGTAAATGACTTCTTGACTAACTCATTGTCTACCTGTACAACATTGTTTCTTCTCCCTGAGAAATTTACAGAATAACCAATAGGTAACAAGTAATGTCTCTTTTGTTCCATGTTTTCCTGGGGATACTTCCTGTTTCTTCGTGTTTTTCTTGGGAATATTTCCTTCCTGTTTCTGCTGTGTGTCTTCCATGTTTTCCTGGGGATACTTTCTTCCTATTGCTGTTGTGTCTTCTGTGTTTTCCTGGGGGAATCTTCCTTTCTGTTTCTGTTGTGTTTTCAGGTTTTCCTGGGGGATACTTCCTTCCTGTTTCTGCTATGTCTTTGTGCTTTCCTGGGCTATATTTCCTGTTTCTGCTATGTCTTTGTGCTTTCCTGGGGATACTTCCTGTTTCTGCTGTGTCTCCATGTTTTTCTGGGGATAATTTCTTCCTGTATCTGCTGTGTCTTCGTGTTTTCCTGGGGTATATTTCCTGTTTCTGCTGTGTCTTCTGTGTTTTTCTGGGGAATACTTCCTTCCTGTTGCTGCTCTGTCTTTGTGTTTTCCTGTTTCTACCATGTATTCAGTGTTTTTCTAGGGGATGCTTTCTTCCTGTTGCTGCTGTCTTCTGTGTTTTCCTGGGAAATACTTCCTTCCTGTTGCTGCTGTGTCTTCCATGTTTTCTTTCCACTTACCCACCCGTCTGACATTTCCTTTGTTGTGTCTGACTACATTTTGTCAGCTTCCCTCCCTTTGCATGCCAGTTCCATCTTCTCCAGGTGCCCATCAAGAAACTCCGTTTTTCCTCTGTATCCCAGTTTCAGCGCTATAGCAAATGCTCCATCTGCCCTGTTTTACCTGGACTTTGTAACTACTTCAGTTACAGGACTTTTCCTTTCTGTCTCTTCTTATGCTTGTCAGTTCTTTGATACTATCTTATATATTTAGTCTCTAGTTTAAAAATGGCTCAATAAAGTTTTGTCAAATGAATTGACAGAAGAAGTTAGAACCTAAAAGGAAAGGACAGACCTTTTCCAGTTGAATAAAGAGGAAATAAAATGTGTCAGTGAAGAAATAGTATTTGTTCTTGTTCTTAACATAGAATTTATTTTCCCTTTGTGAACTCCAAAGACATATCACTGAGGCTTGCTTAAGAAGGATTTTCACCAATCCTTTTGCCCTGCACAGAGGCACTGTACTGAGAAGAGATAAATGTATACTTCTTCCTGTCTGCAGAACCTACTGTGAGTCTGTGGGAACTTGAGTGCCAGTGCTCTGTGGGCCATAAGAAGAGCTGGCTTCAACACTGTACCACTCTTGTCTGGATCTAAGCCTTTCTTTTCTTGGCATCCAAATGACATATCTTTATCATTCAAAGGTTAAGCTTGTGTATTTTAATTTTTCTAAAATTAGCCCTGACCTTTTAGAAAAAATAGATTTGATAAACATATTATTTTCTCCTCTACTGCCGTGGGAAAACTTTGGCAAATAAACTCAAAAAGGAAGGATTTGTTTTTGTTTTTTGTTTTTATTTTTTGAAGTTAAATCCATCATGGCCAAAAAATCAAAGTGTCAGGAGCTTGAAGTAGCTGGTCATGCCACATTCCCAATCAGGCATACAGTGTACTGCTGCTCAACCTCCTTCTCCACTATAGTCCAGGGCTTTAGTCACTGGTCATGCCACGGTTACAATTAGAAACAGAGTAAGTCTGTTGCTCAGGCTTCTTCTCCATTATAGTCCAGGACTGTAGCCAGGGAATTAGTGAATCTTTCTAAAAAGTATAGTCTGGTGAAATACTTTCATTGCTTTGATTGTTTAACAAAAGTTAACCTTTAAAAGTATACATAGGTATTGTGATTATAAAAAGTATATAAGTATTTATAAGAAAGAACAGCAGCTGCAATGCAGAGTTGCCATACTTTTTACAATGCTTAAATATTATAGTAAGTTTTTATTTCTGAAGCTTGTTTGTGAAGGAGGGAAGGCCACTCTCATACCCTAAGGAAACTAACACCTTGAGAGATTAAAGGCTTATCTACTCCTTAGATGAAAAGGTATCAAGTGACTACATTGGATCTAGCAATTGAAGGTGCAGTGCTGGGTCATTTATCCTACTTTATTTTGAGGGTGAAGAGACAGATTTATGCACAAACATAGATGTTAACATTAGTTACAATAAGTTAAAGGTGGCACACACCTTTAATACCAGCACTCAGGAAGCAGAGGCAGGCAGATCTTTGTGAGTTCGAGGCCAGCCTGGTCTACAAGAATAAGTTCCAGGACACCCTCCAAAGCTACAGAGAAACACTGTCTCAAAAAAAAAATTAGTATAATGGAAACACAGATGATGTAAACAGCTCAGAGATTTGGTTGGATAGGGCTTCATGGGAGGTTATTTTTAAAACATTCCCATTGAAGAGTGAGTGGGAGTATTTACAGGAACACTGTTGACTAAAATGAGGTTAGATAAGACATTTAATTTTCTAAATGCTTCCATAAGGATTAACGACAAAAAGTGAAGTTAATTATATATTTTAAGTAATGTAATATATGTGGGATACTTTTGTTCTCATATTTACATCTTTAAAATCAAAGTAGTTGTATATTTTGCACCTATGAAATAAAAATATCTCATCTTGCACTAGCTACATTGCAAATACTGCAAGTCTACAAGATATGAAATATGTGTATACAGGGTAAGCAGTGGAAGAAGGAGCAACGGGGGGGGGGGGTAGGCAAGATGGGCAGATAGAGGGATGAAGGAATGAAGAAAGGCAAACTTAACAAGGTTGCTGATGCCATTTTAAAAGTTATTATTTGTCAGTTGAATTTGAAATGTATCTGTGTAACAGTTTATGTTTCTGAGATCTGCGGTTTAGGGATAGCTTTGAGATTTTTTTGAATGTTTTGCAGACTAATATCTGTGAAATAAGGTAACAGTGAATTAATAAAGGAAATGAAATTTAAAAAAAACACTTTTTTGAGAACTGAAAAATCTTGTCTGTCTATTTTGTGTTTTGTGACACAATTACTAATGTAACTAGCCATAAACAGAAATGTATAGGCTCATTGATTTGGATCCTGGAAAATCTGATAGAGGGTTTTTCTTATTGTGTAACCACATGAGCAAGATTGTGTGGCAGAAGGACATGAGAGGCTGTGAAAGAAAAACCAAGAGAAGGTTCTAAAACACCTACCCTTGTGAAGAAATAAGTTCATTCGGACTTCAAGACCTACACTTAAAAGTCTCATCACTCAGCAACTCTACTGATGCCAATTAAACAATGATATGTCCTTTAGAAGGGGCAGTCAAGCCACAATGTATGCAGTTTAAAAAGTGTCTGACACAATATCGTCCAAACTTTCTGCAATGATAATAATTCTGTTTGATCTGTGTGGTATGGAAGCCACTAGTCACATGTGCCTACTAAGTCCTTGAAAAATGCCTGGAATGACTGCAGAATTAACTTTAAATTTTTTTAATGTTAAATTAAAATGAACCCATGGACTATTGTCTACAAGCACTAAACTGAGCAGCACTCGCTACACTTATTCTCAGTCTCCATGTCACTTTATGGGTCTGAACTCCCTGCAGTGCTGAGTGAGTAGCAGTGTTTAGCATAGAGCTTAGAACTGGAAAAACTATGTATTCCCAGTTTCTTAATCTCTCTGTCCTGATGCATAAGTTCCTTTTTTATAAAAATAAAGGTCATAAGTGTCTGCCTCCTAAAGTGAGGCCCCTATGGGGATCAAATGTGATAACAAGAGCATTATACTTAGGACAGTGTCTGATACATAAGCCATCATGACAAAATGTATTCGTTGTTTTTATTATTATTGTTTCAGTGATGGGTATCACAGAGATAAAGACTAGCAAATCCCATGCTTTGTTTCTGCATTTGTTTCAGTTCTATGCTTCTAAAAGCATATCACAGTTACTAGAATATAGCTAAATAAATATTTTTGAAAAGAATCAGGTATTTTTTAGTGGAAATGGGATTAGGAAAAAATGCTGAGAAAGAATGACATCTGAGATAACCTCAGAGGTCAAGTTGTGTAGACAAAGAAAAAAGAGCTCATTTGGGCAGAGGAAAGATGGGCACAGTTGAACAGTGCTCTGTTAATAGGGAGGTGCAGCTGGTAGCCTTTCACCATGCTTCTTCCTTCCTCCTTCTCCCCCCTCTTCTCTGTCTCCTTCTGGCTCTCGTTCAGTAGCAAGATCCCTAGGTAAGGAGTGATTCTATAGGCTTACTACACACTGCCTGGTTAATAAGGTCAATCATTGTTCTTCGATGGCTCTCTCCCTAGGAACTGTATTGTTTGAATATGATTGGGAAGGTTTGATGATGTTTGGAAAGGAAGAAGGATGCTGCATGAAAAGCAGGCTGTGGATTGTGAGCTAAAGTATGCTTCTTTTTCTTATTCATTTCTCACAGAAAAAAAATAAACAACTGGGAACAATGAAGTTCCTTTTCTTCATGTTTGGCGTCATTCACCTTTTATCCCCAAGTTCTGGAATAGCTATATACAAGAATGGCATTTCTCAGAGAACATTTCAAGAAATACAAAAAGAAGTAGCCAGCTATGAAGATGTTGCTAAAGCAATTATCAACCTTGCTGTTTACGGTAAATACCAGAACCGGTCCTATGAGCGTTTGGCACTTCTAGTTGATACTGTCGGACCCAGACTGAGTGGCTCTAAGAACCTAGAGAAAGCCATCCAAATCATGTACCAAAACCTACAGCAAGACGGTCTGGAGAATGTCCACCTGGAGCCAGTCAAAATACCCTACTGGGAGAGGGGAGAAGAATCTGCAATGATGCTCCTGCCTAGAATTCACAAGATGGCGATTTTGGGTCTTGGCAGCAGCGTTGGAACTCCCTCAGGAGGTACTCTTGGCTTTTTCAATTGGCTGTGCTCTTTAATCTAATCTCTGTTTCTCCCTCTCCCTCCTTCCCCTTCTTTACCTTGTTTTGATACATGGATTTCATGCAAACTAGTTTAGTCCTGAATTCATTATGTAGTCAAGGGGTGACTGAACTTGTGATCCTTTTTTTCCTCCTCCTGAGTGTTGAGGTTACAGGTGTGTCCCCACACCTGGTTTCTGTGATGCTAAGGCTTCATGTTTGCTAAGCAAGTACCCTTCTAACAGTGCTACACATCTGTGGTTCTCCTCTCCTGTCGTTTTGTACAACAAATATCCGCTGCCATGACTGACAATATATGCGATTTCTACTGTGAGGAAATATAATCATTTCTCATTTGATTTCCTTAGTGAGTTCTCAACCCATATTGTTTCTCTTCCTTCTTCCTTCTTCCTTTTTTCTATTTTTCTTCAGAAAGAAACCATACTCCGTAGCTTTTGGTTCCTGTCCTGGAACTAGCTCTTGTAGACCAG
>NW_004949127.1:4147383-4163233 GCF_000317375.1 Microtus ochrogaster | reverse complement strand
CCTGCCTCTGCCTCCCGAGTGCTGGGATTAAAGGCGTGCGCCACCATCGCCCAGCCCTAATTGTTTCTGTGAGAATAGGATACTACCATTTGCTCTTCCTGGAAAGTTAAGATGCATGGGTCAGAAAGTCTGGAAAACAATGGCTGGATTATATGCTGAACTTTCTGCATTCCTTTTGCAGGAACATAAAGTAGCTTTGCATATTCTTTGCACCTTCATATTGTCGTACTAGCATGGCTCAGAAAGTCAAACCAATAAACCAAAATCACCACTAAATTTGATTACATCAAAAACAAGAAATTGTATTCATGACCAGCGAGAAAGCTCAATAGGTAGAGGACCCTGGGAACATCCTGAGGACCTTAGTTCCATTCCTTGATACCACAAGATGGCAGGGGAAAATAAAATTACAGAGTTGTCCTCTGACCTAGGAAAGCTGGTGCTTTTGTCTGAGACCTGAGAGCTAGAGAGCTGATTGTGTAGATTCTATTTTGGATTCTATATTGAATTGCCTGGGAACCAGGAATGTTGAAAGTAAGAAAGATTGATGTCTCATCTCAGTCAGTGTGATTCAACATTCTTTTGCCCTTTTGTCTATTCAGGCCCTCAGTTGATGCATGATGCTAGTCCAAATTGTAGAGACATCTGCTTTATCCAGCCCACAAGTTCAAATACTAATCCTTTCTAGAAACATCCTCTCTGCTCCAGCCAGAAGTAATGTTTAATCTGCTCCCAGTGCATTCGATGTCCCAGAAAGCTTCTTCTTTATGACAAATGTGTGGGAAAAGAGAAAAACCTGAGAGGGTTCAGATTTTAAGGGGCAATGGTTTGGATTTGGCCCAGAAATGGAGGAGCAAAAGAGTTAAAATAATAATTATTATCTTCCTGATATAAGAGGTGAAGTTGAGAGAATCAAAGATTATCAAGTGTTTTAAGTTTGAGTCAGTGAAAAAAAAATGAAGTGATGACGAGTGATTCCCCTCTGTATGCTATGTTGTTTTATTACCATTGGTTAATAAAGAAGCTGTTTTAGCCTGTAGCAGGGCAGAAGATAGCCAGGCTGGAAGAGATGTATAGAGAAAATAGGCAGAATCAGAGACGTGATGTAGCTGCCAAAGGAGACAGATACCAACACCTTGCCCAGTAAGCACAGCCTTGTGGCGATACATAGATTAATAAAAATGAGCTCATTTACAATATAAAAGCTAGCTAGAAATACACCTAAGCTATTGGTCAAACAGGGTTGTATGTATATAGTTTCTGTGTGATTATTCGGGTCTGAGTGACCAGGAAACAAAAGGGCAGTCTCTGTTTACAGAATGGTGCCACAACACAGGCCAAGTACATCCACATAAAACCTGAGAGATCTTGAGAAGGAATTCTAGGCACAAAAGAATGAGAATTAAGCATGGCTTCTTGGTAGCAAAATTTTCTCAGGTGGGCTTTGTTTGCTAGAGGCAAGCAGAGGCATGATTCCTTAAATTTCTGACTCAGCATTAGCATCAAAAACTGCACAGTTCCTATAAGAGCCAGTTCCTGGTTTGTGCTGGTCCTGTTATGAAACAATTAAATGGGTTTTGTTAGCAGTGTGCTACTAGCTGCTTAATGGTAACATAGATTCACTGTGTCCCTGGAGCCAAGGCGGTGAGCATGGCTCACAGAGCTGGTGGTGAACATACCTCTGCCATGTTTGACTGGGCAGGGCCAAAAGACAAAGCAGCCTTAGTCCTAACCATGCTGCTTAGCATTTGAGGAAGCACTCCTAGTCAGAAAATGATTACAGATACACAATAAAGAGAGATTCGGACAAAAATAAATTCTGAATGAGTCACAGTGTGTTTAAAAATGTACACAGGTTTGGGAGAGAGAGAGGAAAAAGAATATATACAATTATAAAAAATTAAATGGTTTTAAAAAATAGAACATAGTCTTTAAAGAGACAGTAAAAGTAATATAAAAGAGTACAGACATCATAGAGTAAAGGAATAAAGAAAGATAAGCTACATAAAGATTAA
Source organism: Microtus ochrogaster (assembly GCF_000317375.1). Classification (NCBI taxonomy): domain Eukaryota; kingdom Metazoa; phylum Chordata; class Mammalia; order Rodentia; family Cricetidae; genus Microtus; species Microtus ochrogaster. The sequence goes on along the minus strand of NW_004949127.1, from coordinate 4,161,218 downwards.
AAATACACAGAGTCTGGATTATGCATATTATTGTTCTTTTTTTTTTTAATTTCTTGACTTCAGAGAGACATTTGGTCCTGGGGGCTGCTAAGTTAAATCATCATAAAGGTATCTTGTCTTCAAAATTTGGAAAAGAGGTTCTGCTTTTGTTTCCACACAAGATGAGAACCTGTGGATTTCTTTCAGGCTAATGTGGTTTGATGGAACAAGACGCGCTCAGATATCTCCACAAACCATAATAATATATACTTCACCCCAAACTGGCAGGAAGCAGTTTGGAGAAAACTGCACAAATCCCAAAGTGATTGTTTATAAATGTTTATTTTCACTTAAAAGGGTTGCTTATAAATGTTTAATGGTCACAGTCAATTTATAAAAAATAAGGGGGATATGATATAGAGGTGAATACTTTGCATTGCTGTTGATCTTGGTCTATTGATGCAAATTTAAGGTCAATTTTGTTACATGCATTTCTCTTCTTGTTTAAGGTATTATGTTCAGATAGCTCATTTAAAAATGTAATGCATAATTAAAAATTGCAGATTAATAGATAGTCATTTATAAAACCAAACTTATAGTCATGTTAGTTAGGTTTTCTAGATATATATAGAGATATATTTCACAAGGTTGTTATAAAAATTCTTTGATTATCTTGAGTAAGTTTCTTTGTTGTTTATTATTAATGATTCTGATTTTCTGAGAATTTTGTTTTTTAGAAAGATGTCTAGTTTATTTTTAATCCTTGAAAAACAATCAAATAATAGTTCATATTCTATTTTTCACATAGACATAAGTTAAATAGATTCTAGTCTTACCTTCATGGCAAGATGTTGGCCTCATTGTCCACTAATAGTCCCCTTCCTTTTCATTGCCGCTTTCACCAACCATCTGTCTGGCTGTCAGGCTATCGGGCTATGGTCCAAATGACTTTAAAGCTAATAGGGCTTTAGTTATGGAACAAATTATCTATGGATTTATAAATATCTAGCTTGTTACATTGTTCTACTTTTGAGCCTTACATTTCAAGTACTTTTTTGTGCTTAATTTGAAGGAAATTATTACAAAACGCTCAGTGGTTTGTTTTCTGAGAAGTTCTTAGAACAGGACATTCATCCTCAGGCTGAAGTGTGACTGTATTTTTAGCCCTGAAAGCATTGATTAAACACCCATTTCTGACTATATCTGGTCTGAATAAAAAGTAGCTGGTGGTATCCCATCCCACAAGATGTATAAACTCCATTTAATCTCTACAAATAGTGTTTCCTCGCTATAAAAATAATATTTAGCTTCAAATGTAAAGCTTCAAAAAATAAAACATCACCAGGACAATAATATGACATGAAATCCTGACTGTGTCCAGAGGTGACAGTGCTGGCCCTGTTGTGCATACACACTTTATGATCTTCTATGTTTGTTCATATTCATTTATAATGTAGTGTGAACTTGCCCATATCTTTAATAAGATCAAAGTATGATTGTCCAGAACTTGAACTTGAATCCAAATCCAATCATTGACAATGTGCTATCAGCTCCTTTAACTTCTAAATTCTGTTCTGTGTTCTGAAAAATGGAGACATCTGTGTCTACCTTGTGATCATAGAAAATGAGAGGACCAAAAAGTGTTTGGCTCGGAGCAGTTCACGTACGAGTCCTCCATTGTTGGTCCCTGATGTGATCGCTAGTCTTTTCTCAGTGTATGATGCTGTGAGCTGTGCACAGCCCATGCTCTCACATTCACTGCCGCTTTTCATGAGTCTTCAAGTTTAGTTTCATTACAGTGAGGACCAGAGCCAGACTCTCCCACTGTAGGTTGCCTAATGCAGAAACTGTCCAGATGTTTACATCTGGAGCTCGAGGCTTATATCCTTAGTGCCTCCCACGTGCATCTATCTGGTCTCCTACAAGAATGTCTTGCATTTATTTGCATAGGGATGGCACTTTTCTCGTGTGCCCGCCACACCTAGTGTTGGTGGCAGTGAAAAGTTGATAGCTGACATGCATGCGACCTTATAGATGGGTCTTGTTTCTGAATCTGGCAACTGAGCAACGACAGAAGTTCCTGTGATTGTGCTCTGAATCCTTTAAGATACTGAAGTCTGGGTTTGGAGCTGTGCTGACTGGTTTGTATTATGTCAACTTAACACAAGTTGGAGTCACTGGAAAGGAGGGAGCCTCAACTGAGAAAAATGCCTCAATAAGATCGGGCTATATATAGGCAGGCCTTGGGCATTTTCTTAATTAGTGATTGATGGGGGGAACCATTATTGCTGGGACCACTTCCAGTCAGCTGGTCCTGGGGTCTATAAGAAAGCAGGCTGGCTGGTATACCAGGATGAGCAAACAAGTAAACAGCAGTATGCCTCTATGGCCTCTGAATCAGCTCCTGCCTCCAGGTTCCTGCTTTGTTTGAGCTACTGTTATGGCTTCCTCCAATGATGAACACAATATGGCAGTGTAACGCAAATAAACCCTTTCTAACTTGCTTTTTTGGTCATGGTGTTTCATCAAAGCAATAGAAACCTTAGCAAAGACAAGTTGGTACCAGGATTGTTGGGTATTTCTGTGACAGACATGACCGTGTTGTTTTGGGGAGGGTTGTTGAAGAACTTTGGAATTCTGTGAAAAAAAAAATCAATGCTTGGTGAGCTGTTCTATAGGAGACTGGAAGAAGAATGTTGAGAAAAATGCAGATGATAGGGACCTGGCTTGTGAAATTTTAGAGGAAAGTTTATAGACTCCGTCAAGTCCATTTGTTATTTGAACCAAGATTCTGTGGTTCTTGTTAGTGGGGGCTGAAGAATCAACAGTGATACCAGATACAAGAAACCAGAACTACTAAAGTGAAACCTTTGATTTGCTGGAATGCTTGATTCTGCTCACCTGGAGCTGAGAAAGCAGTGGTGATACTGGTTCAACAGTGTTTGTCTTCTTCCATCTTGGTGATGTCATAGGGTATCACTGTATTCCCCTCCATAAGTTATATATTTACTGAAAATGTAGGTAAAATCAAGATAATTTTAAGTCTTTAGAAAACTTTTTAAACTTGATGGGTTTTTAAACTTTGAACTTTAAGTACCACGTCAAGAACTAGAAATTCAAGCAAGCACATCCTGAAAAATCCTTTCACAGTATTTAAAGAGACTTGTATGCGAATATTTGTAGCACCACTGTTTGTAAAAATTAGAAGTCATTATCACAGGAGAGTAACACATAAAACAGAAAACAGTGAAAATGGGTGAACTAGGGTTATATACAGCAGCATAAATAAGACAATGCTTAATTTTAAAGTAAGTTCATGGGTTATAAGTATAGTATCATAACATTTATATTAAGATTAAAAATATGCAAATAAGATGATATACATTTATATATGATAAACATTTTAATATTTATATTTTTAAAACTTCATTTAGAGAAAACAAACATATCAGAAAAAGGACGAGAAAAGTAAAGCATCACAGATTTGTGTCCTATTGATGCATGTTTAAGGAAAAACTCGGAAGTAATGATGGTAAAATACAGAATTTGAGGGCTCTAAAGTATATTCTCTGCTGTTATTTCTTTTATGATTAACACATCATGAGCCTATAAAAGGTAAAAACATGGAAAGGGGTATTAACACGTTACTGCTATCAAAAAGAGTTTTTGCACTAAGGGAGAAACAATGTTTAATATCCCTCTTATCCATGGCTCCCTGTAGCTTTGGCCAGAGAAAATGCATATCAGCTTGTCATATAGAAGCCTTCGACAAAATATAACACTCCTTCATGATAAAGGTCTTAGAAAAAACCCAGACCCTGAAAGACAAATATAATATGTACTCACTCATAAGGGGCTTTTAGACATAAAGCAAAGAGAAACCAGTCTACAGTTCACAACCCCAGAGAACCTAGACAACAAAGAGCACCATGAGAGACATACATGGATCTAATCTACATGGGAAGTAGAAAAAGACAAGATCTCCTGAGTAAATTGGAAGCAGCGGATCATGGAGGAGGGTAGAAAGGGAAAGGGGAGGAAGAGAGAGGAATGGAGAAATAGCTCAATAAAAACAACAACAAAACGAAGCATATGGGCATTCTTTTTCAACCTGCACAGTGGCTGGGCTTCATTCTTTCCACCAACTTTGTCCGCTTTCTGATACTACTACCTCACAAAACTCTTCTTCATGAAGGAAACCATAGTCTCCCTAAGATTCAATTTTGAAATCATTACTCCAGAATGTATAGGATAAGTTTTAGATAGCACACTATGAATCTGTTGTGAGGCTTGAAGGACTCAACCCTCAAAGAAGAGCATACCTACAGTGACCCTGGTCAAAGCTGGGACTTGGTGCTGCAAGGGTAGCAGAATCAATTATCTCTAGGTCGATTGAAAGAAGCTTTCTCCATAAATGAAGTAGAGACCAGTTGAGAAAGATGCTTGACATTAACCTTTGGCTTCTAAACTCATATGCACACACATTCACACCTACCTACACACATACACACACAACCCTGAACTATAGCATTATCTGTATGATATCGTTTCTAGCAGTACATGAACATTTTCTTACTCAAAAATATTTTACATAGATTATAAAAATGTAAGGATTGTTTCATGTCATAGGGAAAGTCTAATTAGGCATATAAATTTTGCGGTACATTAAGAATTAATCAAAATGATATTGTATATAATGTGCCTATTTTCAGATGTAGGATAGAAAAAAGAATTTACAAGGAAACATGAAAGGTACTGACACATTTTACTGATATGGTATATTATGCAAATATTTATGAGATGAATTATAATACAAAGTAAAATTTCTCTATACTATAGTCATTTTAATAAGTGAACTCTATTTCAAGATCATTTAATCCCATGTTCTAATCTTGATAAGCAATTTAAAACAATTTGCTGACTTGTTGATTTAAGCTTTCAAATAATATACCAAGGGCAACTAATTTGTGGAGCATATAAAGATGTTTATCCAAATGTGTTTCTGGTTAGTATGTGGAAATATTTAGGGAATAGATCCAATTCTTATGCTTTTTTACTTAACATAAATCAGAGTTTCCCATGAGTGACAAAAAAATCAGAGGAAGTGGAGACTGAGTGGAACTTGAATATAAACCAAATGTCTCTTTATAGGCTTTATTTAGAAATCCACATTTCTGATAGTTGGAATATTAACTTAATAACTTTCCTTCTTGGCAGATTATCATTTTGATATGTGACTTTGTATTCCTATAAAACAATTCTCTTTGGAGTTCCCGAACCAAAATATTGCATTTTTACCAAATGAATTTTTCACGTTTAAGAAAATGAATTTATTTGTTATATATTTTCCTATGCTTATTTCCCTGTTCATCCCTCTTCTCCCAAACAAAAGCAGTTTCAGAACTTCTTAGAAATTTGTCTGCTTCCCAATTATTTGGTACCCACACTGGGTTGTAACGCCACAGAAAGGATGTTCTCCAGCCATTCTTCTTTAATTGCATTTGAGTTTATGTGAATTTTAAAAAGATTAAAAGCACCTTCAGAAATGATATTTAGTAAACAGAACATTATTAACTTACAGAGCTATTTGTGTTGTCTCAGTGCAGAACAGAGACCTTTACTTTTGACAGCAAAGTTGTGAGTCTTGCTTGAAGAATGAAACAGTGCGGCTGGGAAGTAAATTCTTACTCTCAGATTATTTTGAGCAGCTAAGTGTAAACACAAAACTTGATAAAGGTTGTTGAATTAGGGAGAGTTGGAGCACCAATAGTAGCTTTTTAGATCCAATGCTTATGGATAAGTTCTTGAAAGCAGGGCAGAGTCATCACAGTTATCTGTAAGACCCTCCTGGTTCCTGTAGTACCATGCGGGGAGGAAAGGGTTTTGCTGCTACCTGGACAGCTAAGAGACAAATGAGAGGCTGATGTTAGAAGTGCTGAGTCCTGTGAAACTTTCTTCCCTCAAGCTTAGCTGGCATTCAGATTCCTCATCATAGGTTATTTCCACTCTGTAGGAGAAATTAATTTCTTGTTTAGTGCAAATGTTTGGTATCTTTCTGGCAGCAACATGTACCCTTCTGTAGAGTGGGAAGCTCCTTCTCTGGCCTTGGTCCCATGGGGTTAAGTCAGAAGGATGTGGCTCTGGATTTCTTTTTGTAAATTTCCTACTCAGTGGCCCCAGCAACAATATGAAAAAGTCTAAACACTGTAGCAGGAAGGGTTCTAGTATCTACTTGTAATCTAAGTGTATACTTCATCATTTTCAATTTGAGCCTCAATTGTATCTCAACCATTCTTTTATGTAGTATTTGGTATTTCTAGTGGGAAACGGAAATCAAGCTTGATTGAATTGAGACTTGGAAATTTCTAGATGTTAGTGCCCATATCATCAGCAAACTCTGGTTCTGTTTGCAGTGACAGTCTTTGCAAGATATAGAGAGCAGCACTTGTTTAGGTGACTACAATAAGTGTGACATTTCTTCATGTGAGTCTTCGTTTTATTTAAAATATTTGAATATATCCTCTGAGTGGACATTATTAAATTCTAAAAGAAATAAGGAAAGGGCCAGTAGAACACTCAGCACTGATTACTACTATCTAGTATTTAGTGCTGTGCTGATTTCTAAGAAATTACCAGGTAAACCAGGACCTGAGTTATCTAAAGGAGAGATGGGTAGAAAAGGCTAAGAGTATATCTCCCTGATACTGAAACCTTTAATAGCCCTCCACATATCAAATACCAGAGAATATGTAGCACACTGTTCTAGAAAATTCTCTGGCATATGACAAGGGCCCTAGGCAGTGTGGAGTCTGTAGGGAACTGGCTTTATATTTTCACATTGGGGGCAGGACACTTTTTTTCAGGGATTGTATGCACCTTCTCTGGATTCTTCAGCATTGGGATGCACTCCTTTGTGCAATGTGTGATTTAATTATGTCTCTGATCTAATTTATGTTACTTCAGGCGAAGAAATGAGTTGTGCTTTTTTTTTTTAAATTTCCTTTAGGACTTATCCAACTATTGAGGACTTCTTGAATGAATAACGTAATTTTAGATTTTATTCTATTCATTTACCTAAGGCAATGCTGATACCAGAAAACCCAATTTCAGATAAGTTAGGATTTAATTTTTTTAATGGACAGAAAAATCAATCAATTGGTTTCCTTAAGGTCTATTTTTTCCTGTGTCAGTGGAATGTGAGACTACAGGGCTCTTTATCACCAAGAATGTGATTATTGATGCTGTGAAGGCAACCAAGTGCATCTATGTTTCAAATTGTTTGGAAACAACATGCCTTCCACTAGAAGAGTCAAAAACTGGGAAGTCAAAAGCTTCTGGCACAAAATGGATGCTCCAGGAGGGCTCTCAAAGTTAGAAAAGTTGAGGGAAACAATCGATGATCTTGGAAACATTAGTTACAATTAGCAAAGATTAATATATTGATCTGACTCCAGATGCTTGCATTTCCCCCAAATCATACCCTTTTATGTCAATAAATGACTTTTGAGCCATCATTTGTTTTTTAATTCAGTGGATTTGTATCGAATCCCTGCTATATGCAAGCCAGGGTACAGGTGATGCAGATGGGAGTGATGATCTGTGCTGCAGTCCAGGTCTATGTTGTTTGCGGTGTGTGCTGCCTTCACAGGTCATGTTGATGCTTTCACTGGGAGGTCATGTTGGTGTTCATGGTCCTTATTGCCCTGCTCCCCACGGAGACCATAGTGATGTCCGTGATCAGTGCAGTCAACAGAGATCACGTGGATGTTTGTGTTCTGTGCTTCCACTGGAAACCATGTGGAAGTCCATGATCCATGCTGCTGCCGGATTCTATGGGCAAGGATGTTTCTTTTGCAGGGGTATTGATGATTACAGGCTCATACATGAGAATTAAAGACATTGAAAGCTTCTGTGACAACCTCCCGCACCACCCTAAAAAGAAACTGTACAGATAGGAAGCTATTGAAGATAGTAATTACAAATTGTGATAAAGATGCTGAAGTGTAACTCTTCACAGTTGATAGCTTCTGGTTCACATATGCGGCGTGGGGGAGGGGAGCTCAGTTATCTTTAAGAGACTGGCCACTGGAAGTTTGACTGGGCTCCAATGAGTATATGGGCAACACACACATACATACACATGAGTGTACACATGCACACACACATACAAACATCACCCAGTTGCTGGCATCAGGATCTCACAGTCCTCACTGGCTTTAGGGAATACCTTGCATTAAATACAAAGACAAGTCCTTAAGAAACCAATGGATTTTTAAAAAAGTGATATTTCACACAATAGAATAGAATATTAGAAAGTAGAAAATATTGTCTATTTTCCTTGACAATAAGAAATGAAGTTCCAATGCTAAAATGCTGATGAATGTCAGGGTTAAGTGGATGAATAGTTATCAGGGGTTGGGGCACAGAGAGTTAGTGATTTTCAGTGATCCTTGTTTGTCTTGAGGGTGTTAAAATGTACCAGGATTGAGAGTAGTGATGACTTCATAGCTCCAAGTAGACAAAGGACACACATAAGTGGCATCTATCTATCTATCTATCTATCTATCTATCTATCTATCTATCTATCATCTACCTACCTACCTATCATCTTTCTATATCTATAAACAGTCGCATTAAAGCAATTTTTTAATGGAAAATGGGGAGAGAAATGGGAAAAGCAGATTTTTCAGACATTTGACCAGTTGGGAGCAAAGAACAGGAAGTTGGGAAGAGGTAGTTTGATTCTTCTGACATGTGCTTTCTTTTCATGCTAACAATATTGATATAATTTTGTATGAAGACACTAGATGAAGTTTGGTGAATTTAAGTGACTCAATAAAAGATAAACCCTTAAGGAGAATGAGTGATTAAGATCAGTCATTTCAAAAGAACACAACGGAGGGGTTGACTAAGAAAACAGAAATGGACTATGTCATTGGAATTGGGAGGAAGAATGACAAGATACACATGCATACATTTTAGAACTCTGGCCCCAGAAGTTCTCATAGTCTAAATCACAATTTTAGTGCTGTTCATTTTCCTCATTGACTTCTTTAATTTTTCCTGAATCAAACTTAGGGCTTTGTGCATACTAGACAAGTGTGGTGCCACTAAGCTACATATCCAGTTCTAGCTTTTATTTTGTAGCAAATAAAATCATAAGCTAAGATTTAGTTGTGATTTAATTCCTTTAGGACAGAGGGGTATTTGTTTCATTTAGTTCCTTTTATGTATTTAGGTACATGACTGCCAGCTTGCCTGTGTTGGGCAATAGCACTCCAAGAGAAATTAGGCTCATTAGCAGTCAATCATTAGGAAGAGGGTCACTGGTTCAGACCCTGCCCTGGCCCCTGTTTCACTTTCTGTGCAAATATCCAGTATAATTTCAGTATGTTGTCAATTAAGGAATTACTAACACGGAATGCACAACCATTCCAAGTTTGTGGCTAGTCAACAGATATTCAGTTCCTGTCAAACTCTTATCAACAGATATCCAGTTCCTTATCAACAGATATCCATTTCCTTATCAACAGATATCCAGTTCCTTATCAACAGATGTCTAGTTCCTTATCAACAGATATTCAGTTCCTGTCAAACTCTTTTTCATTTGTCTCATTGTGCTCACTTTCTGTTTTCCACATCATTTGCTCAAATAATTCAGTGAAAAGTTATTGTTCTAAAGTATTTTTAAAATTCTGATTTTGTAAAATAAGCCAAGCTCCCACCACCTTGGCTTAGTCTTTCTTTCCAGTGGGCCATGTCATCTTCAAACCCGTGTCTCCTCTACTCCAATCTGGGAAATCATATTTTTTCTTTTCAATTCTTTCTTTTAAAGTTATGTGTATTAGTGTTCACAGAGGCCACATTAACTTGGAGCTGGAGTTACAGTCCGTTATGAGCCTTCCAACATGAGTGATGGAAACTGAAGTTGGATCCTTTGGAAGAGCAGTATGTGACCTTAAGTGCTGAGCAATGTCTCCAATACCTTAAATTAAAAAGAAAATATTTATTTTTTAATTTATGTGTATCTGTTGCAATTTATAATAAAAAAGTCCCACACTAGCCCAGAAGTTTATTTAATAGGGGGTGAACTCACAGAAAGGGTAGTGATCTACATTCCTCTGCGTGCATTGGAAACTGGAACCAAACCCAGCAGCCAAGAGCCTGTGCTCTTTAAGTCTGCATTTTATAGTACCTGAGACCATGTCCAAAGTGGGCTAGTATCTTAAAGGCTATTGGCTGAAGGAGTTCCCACAGCATGTATGTGTCTGTGTGAATACATGAAACTGCATGTGGTTACTCATGGGGACCAGAAGAGGGTTACAGGTCCCTTGGAGCTGCTCTTACAGGCATTTGTGTACCTTCACATATGGGGGACTGTGAACCAAACTGGTCATTTGGAAGAGCAACAAGTACTCTTAGCTGGTGAACCTTCTCTCCAGCCTGATGATATTATTTTTCCTATGAAAATTCTCTTATATAGCTCCCTGTATGGCCTTCTGCCTAGAAGGTTTTACTGAACAGTGTCTTTTAAAAATACAGCTTAAAAGCTCATTCAGAAAATATTTTGAGGCATACTATTTATTATGTGTTACTCCTTCCTACACTGTGGAACACATCCAATTCTCTCTCAAATAAAAAATAGTTTCTATAATTAACGTGTAAATTGTATATATAGACTTATAGCATAAAAGATGATAGTTTTATGGTTATATGCATTGTAGAATAGGTAAATGAAGGTATTTGGCATAAGTATTACCATTTTTAGTAGTAAGGTTTCAACCATTTTCAGGTATACAAACTATTTTTAACTATAATCACCATGATGTATAGTAGATTTTTCAACTGAATACATCCTAACTAAAATTCTGTGTCTGTTGATCAACATTTCCCAAGTACTCTCTATGATGGTGAGTTTTAATTGCCAATGTGAGATGCTCTAGAATCATCTGAGAAGGGAGTCTCAGTGAGGGACTAACTAGGTTAGATTGGCCTCGGGGGAATACCTTGATACGTTAGCTCAGGTGGAAAGACTCACCCACTTCAATGACACCATCTGCTGCATGGGAGATTCTGGATTGTATAGGTGTGGAAGACAGCAAAGCACAGGCAAACATACACATTAATTTGTTGCTCCCTGCTCTTGCCTATGAATGAATAGAATTGTCTGTGTCAGGTTTCTGCTTCCTTGAGTTCCATGCATTCATGAACAGTAAAGTGGAGTTGTTTTTGTCAGGATAATTTTTTTTATCATAGCAATAGGAAAAGAAATGGACACATCCCCTCTCTTGGTAATGATTATTTTATTCTCTATGAGCTCCACCTTTAAAGAGTATATATGTAAATGATATTATGTAGTGTTTCTTTCTGCAAGTAGCTCTCTTAATGATCTTCAGTTTTATTCATGTTGGCTCAAATGTCAAGAAATCCTCCTTTTTCAAGTGTAGGCATACCACATGGTTTAATGCATTTATGTGACTGGCATTCACCCCATTCCCATGTCTTGCCTACTGTGAACAGAGCAATAGTTCCCATGGGCATGAAGAGTCTGTTGACACATGATTTCATATCCTCAGAATATACTGAGATGTAGAATTTCTGAATCCTGAACCTTATGGAAGTTCTTTATTTTTGTTGTTGTTGTTGTTGAAAAATCTCAGGAGACAACTTCCTGAACAGAACACCAGTAGCACCAGCTCTGAGACAGACAAGTAAAAAATGGGACCTGTTGAAACTGAAAAGCTTCTGTAAGACAAAGGACACTGTCAATAAGACAGTGTACGCTTACAGAGGGGAAAAAGATCCTCACCAACCCCACATCTGGTGGAGGGCAGATCTTCAAAATATATAAAGAACTCAAAAAGCTAAATATCAAAATACCAAATAATCCAATTAAAAATGGGGTACACATCTAATCAGAGAATTTTCAATATAAGAATCTCAAATGGCTGAAAGACATTTAAGGAATTGTTCAACATCCTTAGTCATCAGGGAAATACAAATCCGAACAACTCTGAGATACCATCTTACACTTATCAGAATAGCTAAGATCAAAGATACAGATAACAACTTCCATTGAAGAGGATGTAGAGTAAGGGGAACACCCCTCCACTGCTGGTGGGAGTACAAACTTGTACAGCCACTTCGGAATTCAGTATGGTGGTTTTTCAGAAAATTGGGAATCAATCTACCTCAAAACCCAGCTGTACCAATTTTGGGCATATATCCAAAGGATACTCAATCATACCATAAGGACATGTGCTCAACTATGTTCATAGCAGCATTATTCATAATAGCCAGAACCTGGAAACAACCTCAACAAAAAATGGGTAAAGAAAATGTGGTACATTTACACAATGGAATGCTACTCAGCTCTAAAAATGACGACCTCATGAAATTTTCAGGCAAATGGATGGAACTAGAAAACATCATTCTCAGTGACGTAACCCAGTCCCAGAAAGACAAATATAGTATGTACTCACACATGAGTGGTTATAAGGAGCAAAGGAGCAAAATATAGGATAACCAACCTACAATCCAAAGCCCCAGAGAATCTATATAACAAGGAGAACCCAAAGAGGGATACACGGATTTCCCTGGGAAGAGAAGTAGAAAAGATCTCCTAGGTAAACCAGAAACCAGGAATAGAGGGATAGAAGGATGGAAACTAGAGAGAATGGATTGGGTGGGCTGGGTACAGAAGGTAGGTTGAAGGCAGGATGGAGGGGAAGAGTAGCAAAAGAGACATCTTGATGGGGGTCATTTCAGGGTTAGGGAGAAACCTAATAAAAGGGAAAATCCCAAGAACCCACAAGGATGACCCCAATTAACTCCTAGCAATAGTGGAGAAGGCGCCTGAATTGGCCATCTACTAAAAGCAGGTGACTTCCCTAATTGCTATCAGAGATACTCTATCCAGTAACTAATGGAAGCAGAGGCAGAAATCCATAGACAAACACTGAACTGGGCTCCAAGAGTCTTGCAGAAGAAGGGGGAGAGAGATTGTATGTGCTAGGAGATTCAGAATGAGGGAACCCACAGAGACAGGTGACCTGAGCTTGAGGGATCTTATGGACAATGGACCAACAGTTAGCGAGCCTGCATGGGACTGACACCCTCTGCATGTATGTGACAATCCTGTAGCTTGGTCTCTTAGCAAGGCTTCTAACAATGAGAGCAGGACCTCTCCCTGGCTCTTAGCTGACTTTTGGTAACTTGTTCTCCATGCTGGATTTGTGGCCCCGCCTTGAGTTATGGGGAGAAGCTTGGTCCTGCCCCAACTTGATGTGCCAGGCTTTGTGCAAGCCCATGGGAGGTCTACCCATTTCTAAATGGAGACAGAGGAGGAATGGGTGGAGTAGGGGGTAGGTGGGAAAGGGGAGGGCACAGGAGGAGAAACTGATTGGTATATAAAGCAAATAAAATTTATTAAATAAATTTATAAAAATAAAATAAATGCTATTTTAATAAAATTAAAAAGAAAAAAATCATGTACCTGAAGTAATTAACTGGAAGACACAGATGGCTTCAGTAGCAGTGGGAAACTGTGTGTTACAAGAAGAACAAATAAGTTTTGTGCTTTGAGGGCACTCTGGCTTTTCTTCTTTTTTTGAAAATCAATTTTTCCATACAATGTATTCTGATTATGCGTTTCTGTTTCCACAACCCCTTCCAGTTTCTTTCTACTTCCAAAAAATAATAATAACATAAAATAAAACAAAAGAGAGGGCTGCTGAGAAGCCAAGGACAATGGCACTGGGTTTTGATCCTACTTCTAGCTCTGGCTTTGTGGGGGCCTAGCCAGTTTGGATGTTCACCTTCCTAGACCAGGATGGAGGGGGGAGGACTTCGGACTT
>NW_004949127.1:4141623-4147273 GCF_000317375.1 Microtus ochrogaster | reverse complement strand
GGAGGCGGAAAAATTTTTTTCTTTCTTAATAAAAAGTTAAATAAAAAAGAAAAAAAAAATAAAACAAAAGAGTCTAAGAAAAAGCACAAGAAACACATGTAGATACAGAGACACACACATTGGCACATACAGAAATTCCTTTAATAGCAAAACAACCCCTCCCAAACCCAACAAAACAGAACCGAAAAGTTCCTAACATTATGAGACCAAGACTCTCCAGAAGTGCCTTTGAGTACATCTGGTGCCGGGTCTGTGGCTTAAGAGTGGTGTGTCTATTCAGTGAGACTTTGTGGAAGAAAACTAACTTCTCCTTTGAGTAGCTATCAACTGGAGATGGCTTCTGGATTAAGGCCTGTGTCTGCATCCCCTTTCAGAGAAGGACCCCGTCTGTCTCAGACCCAGGCAGACTTTGTGCACGCTGCCAGTCTCTGTGTTAGCTGCATGGCAGGGTCTCTGCCTTTTCTTTAAACTTTATTATTCCTATTCATTCTTTCTTACTATATTTCAGCCTTCATGCTCTTCCTTCAGTAGTTCTGAAATCTTTCCTGTCTTGTAGGTAGTGAGGATGAGATCTCCTTTTCTCTGTTTATAGACCTTAGTTTCGACATCTCCCTGGAGAGGTGTTCCCCATGCCCTAATCCACAGGCGACATCTGCTTCCCTCATTTTTCAGTTACCCAGAAAACCCAAAATAATCGTCTTCCCCAAAGTAGAATTTTCTTTCTTTGTCACGTAAAATTCTAAATGCCTCTGTTGCGTGGTTTTAGTAATCCAAAATCTACCTGGTGGTCTAAGGTTAAATGACCAGGAAAGAATAAAGACATATCACCTTCTCAAGTGTGTAAGTCACATGTAGCTACAGAGTTGGGAGTTAGGTCCTCTACACACCTTTACAAATAATAAATAGGATTTCCAAGATGTAAAGACTTCACTAGAGGTGGAAGAGAAAACTGTTATGGAACTGACAGCACTGAACAATGCTGTCCTGATATCTTCTACTGGTACTGCTAATGGTATGTTCTTTGTTATGAGCCACACAATGATTTTCTTCCAGGAAATTTGTGCCTGGTGGCTGACTTGTTTTCTTATGATGTTTTTTTATATGATGGCAGCTTAATTTTGTGCCTGATTATGCTTTATTTTCCAGGCAGTTCACAGGTGAGTTTATTGTCCTATACAACAGTTCCACAAACTTTATAACATGTATTTTTCCATAATAGTAACCATAGCATTATTTTTATTTTACTGTACCCTTTGTCTCTCATTTACTTTAGTGTGTTTGTCTGAGACTTCTTAAAGGTTTTAAGTCTGAAAACAAGTAAGGAAGATACAAGTATAAATAAATAAAATACTTTATATTAATGAAGATAATAAGTGACTATATTATGGGGCTACCTAAAGATCAAAAACCTTAATATAAGGAAACTGTTTAGGGCTGTGTCTCCTGTACCATCAAACCCATATAAATATTAGTTTTATTATTATTATTAAATATTTACTGAGATGACTGAAGATACAGCCTGTTAAGTATTATTTTTAAGCTATGCTGAGTGAAAAAAAATGATGAGAATGTCTAATTAAGGACCACACAGTAACAATTCATTCTAGGTTTGAATATTGTAATCTATATAGCAACCAATAAATAATATTTCCCTGGGTAAGATAATATTATTGCAAAGCATATTGGTCATAGAGCTTTGAAACCATGGGGTATAGGTACTATTTATGCATCTTGGAACTAGAATGTGTGGATGACTAAACAAAAGAGGATTTGATCACCAGAGCTGTTACAACTCTTGCCCAATTTGATGGATAGAGATAAAGGACCTCCATCTGAGTTTGAATCATAAAACTGCAAATAATCTGACAGTGAAATAGATCAATTTCAGTTTTCGTATCTCTCTATTTACTGATAGGTCAGCAATGATATCCACTAAGGCATACATGATACCTGGCCAGAGTATGTCTACAATAATTATATCTGCTATTATTACATTTATGAAAAACCTTTTAAGTAAACAACTACCTTTACCTCCTAGACTTTTTATTGAGGATATACAGACGTGATACTTTTCCCTTTTAAATATTTGGAAAACCTACCCCACAATCTGATGAAAAATGTGCCGATGTTTTGGATTTTGCTTTTTTATCATAAGATTGTATAGATAGTGATTTCAAAATATGGTCCAGGGATAAAATTAGGCCACACTGGTTCCTGGGAACTCTGCACATTGGCAGACCCAGCACCCTTAGGTTTCCACTACTATAGAGTCTGTGTTTGTGTTTCTGGTAAGGATTAATACATTATTAATGTTGTTGAGTTAATGCCTGGTTTTCATTAATTGGCACCTCATCAGAAGCTCAGCAGAAACTTCCTATTCTCTTTGTGGAATTCAGTTGCTAGGGATAATGGTCTGAGAGGCCCTTTTCCCTGCCAAATTGGATCCTGAGCAATATGGGGAATTTAATTAAACACAAATATACTGAATTCAGAATATGGAAAAGTTTTGTGTCACATATTGTGGTGGTATAGAGACATCCCCATGTGGTCATCTGCTGTTTGCTACCCAGGATCTACTTCTTACATCTGGGAATGTACTTTTGCCTGCTCCCCACCATTGCTTTAGGTAGGGTTGTCTCTTAACCAAGTCCAGGCATGGATGCGGTTTGCTTGACTTAAGGTGATCAGCACAGCCAATCTCTTTGGCCAAAGTGTTAGATTTACCCCTAGTTCTTAAACAGATCTGTTGGCTGGAGCTCCAGGAAGCTTCTTCCAGCTTTACCGTGGAAGCTGCCACAAAGATCCTTCTCTCTTCGGGTAGCATGAGAAGAATGGGAGGACCTGAGCACCACCAGACACTGAAGATGACGGTGTCACTAGAAAGGGCAGTACCAGGAACAGAATGCCTGAAGTCAGTCTAACCACTGGCCATAAAAGCGAAAACATCCCCAAACACCTCAAATATGTTTTCTATCATTTGCAAACATGCAAACAGATAATATGTGATACTTAGATATTACTGTCATTCGAGAGTATTTATCCATTTCTATAATAAAAAAATCACCTAGAAATTTAAAATATATCATGGAAGCATAGTTGAATAGTGACAAGTATTTTTCTGGAGTCATCCTGACCTGGACTTAAAAGCAAACATTACCACTTTCCAATCTGCAAAGATCCTTAAACTTTTGCCCACCTGTTTTCTTGCCGATTAAATGAGCAGAATGTCTTTCCTCCTTTTTGCTGTCTCCATCTTTTGTAATGGGTTGTCTCATTGACAAGGTGTAGATAATGCCCTTGTCATGTCTATGGTATTAGCATTTAATTATAGCTAAATTAACACAGTAGTTAAATTTGAATTTGTATACCTCAGGTCAAAGGATTTTATAAAATGGCATCTAGGGAATTGTTATATAAGGCTCTCATATTTATATCATCTCTACAGTGCTGAATCTCCTTTATGTGTTAAACTTCATTAATATGAATCATGATGCTAAATAGGTTTCCTGTGGTTTGAGGCTGAAGTTCTGTTTTAGTGCAGACTTTTTCATACAGTTTTACTTGCCTGAAGAGAGCACAGGACACTCAAAAGCTTAAAATGTAGTTAAATAAAAAGCCCATTTTGGAATACCAAGTTGTCGTAGCTATTTTGTTTCTCTGACATAACACTGTAGTAACATTATTTTCAACCTGCTACAAACACAAGTACAATAGTGCCTGTCACTTTTGCCCTTGGTTTGTGACAATGAAATTCAGAGGAAAACTGCATTTGGAGATGAAGTACTGAATCCTATTGAAAGTGCACAGAATTTTTTAACAGTATGACACAGCTACTTATTTCTGTTAGAATGATGTCTCACTGCTTAGCTAACAGAGGTTTCCAGGTCTATGTTTTATAATATGTAGAGCCTATCTGCTCTTTAGGTTCTTTATCATGTGAGGCTACATATTTTAGATCACTGATGCTTGCTAAATTCCTTAGATATTTTTGTTTTCTACTACTCAGTGCCAAGCATTCCACCACTTTGATGGGTATTGAGAGGAAGGACACAGTTCTCTAATTTTCACTGAACTGTCTTTCCTAGCTATCAATGCATTCATCTGTAGATGAGTCTTTTTTTTTTTTTTGGACCACCAGTCCTAAATCATAACATGAAGACTTATTAAGTATGAAAGCTTGGCCTTAGCTTAGGCTTGTTCCCAACTAGCTTTTGAAACTTAAATTATCCCATTTATATTAATCTTTGTTCTGCCACGTAGCTCATTACCTTTCTTCAGTACTTTACATTAACTTCCTCTGCATCAAGTTGGTGAATCTCCTGCACCCCAGATTCTTCCCAGAGTTCCAGTCTCTGCCCCAAAGTCCTGCCTATCGTTTCCTCAGGTGCTGGTGTGTTGAGACAATTCTCAGCACGCACAGGCAACAGTTGCCTCTCTACAGATGATGATGATGATTTACTTTGCTATTGAACTTTGATGCCGCCGACTGAGTCCATCCTCTCAAACAAGGTTGATGACTCAGGTTTAAGTTGAATCAGATCTGAGTGGTGGGCTTAGAGAGGACTGGCCAATGATGGGCCAGATAACCTCTTACTCCATTCAGAGTTGCTTTTTACCCCTTGTTCTTCCAACTTTCTCTCAAACAAATAGTTAAGTCTTCCTTAAAAATATTTTCAAAGAAGCTGTTTTCTTTTTCTTCCTGAGGATGAGAATGGAGTCCCATAAATACCTTGGTTATTGTCAAAGATTATAGTGTCCCACTATTTAGTTGTGTATTAGTTGTAAATGTAGTAGCGTAGTACTAATGCAAAATGTGCATCCTTTTACACATTTTTAACTCTCTTTTATTCTTTATCTGAGAATGTCCTATAAGAAATTTTCAAGCAACTGGACCTGTTTCAAGTCCTCTTAGTTTCTTATATGAAACTAAATAAATCCCCCCCTGTCAGATTTTGAGAAGTTTTAATTTATATTTTCAATTATCTGGCACACAGTATTCTGAAATTTATTCTTAACTCTCACTTCTGTATTCTGTAGTCCTAAGTATAGAATCTTCCTTTGGATTTAATGTCCAGGAGAAAATCCTGACTTTATAGAAGTACTATCGCTTGTTAATTTGAATATTTAAGTCTTGTTCTTCCTGGTAAAGTATGTTATAAAATCATATAGTTTGTAAACAAAAAGACATCCCCAGAAAGGATTGCTTTTGTCTGCCTTGCTAAAAGTTTCAGGTTTCTTACCCCATGAGGGTGAACACTGACTTCGGAAGAACAATTATTTTTCTGCTTTCCATGACTATGATCTCAGGAAAGGTCACCCATTCCAGGGACCTACTTAACTTGGTCACCCAATATAGGAGCTCACATCGTTGACTATGATCTCAGGAAAGGTCACCCATTCCAGGGACCTACTTAACTTGGTCACCCAATATAGGAGCTCACATCGTAAGAGTAAGAAACTGGCCTTCTCTTTGAGTAGGGTTGGTTGGACTGTTTCCTGTTTATGGGTAAGTCTTCTGAAATCAGAACCAATTTTGTAAAACAAACTACATTGAATAATTTTCCTTGAGGCCTAGAGACATAGTTTTCTCTCTGTAGTCTTTTGGTGTAATAGTGGAAACCATTATAAAACACTATTGTCTTTTTTTTTT
>NW_004949127.1:4133162-4141475 GCF_000317375.1 Microtus ochrogaster | reverse complement strand
CCGCCCACCTCCATCCAGGTTTAGTAAGTTGAGCATCCAAACCGCCCAGGCCCCCCCAAAGCCAGCACGTGCAGTAGGATCAAAAACCCCTTGCCCTTGTTCTTGAGTTCTCTGTAGTCCTCATTGTCCGCTATGTTCAGCAAGTCCGGTTTTATCCCATGCTTTTTCAGACTTTAAAAAACTGTCCTTGGGAGGAAGCATTCAGAAGAAACAGAGAACTGGTCGGTCAGTGTCTATTTCCTCATAAGGCAGATGGCACCAGCCAATGCTGCTGAGGTCAGCATTCTGCTTTGCAGGGAAACTGCCGAAACAGTCACAGACAGGGGAAATGGCTTGGAAATTTTGAATTGGAAAATAAAGCATGCAAAAAAATGAACCTGAGAATTTTTGTAATTTTTACAGTAAATAAGAGAGTTACTCTGAGTATTTTTGTCTTCATTTCCACAGTCTCTTTGGAAATTAATGACCATGATCCCTTTCATCATTCCTAACAGTCTGATGAGTCTTGCCCTAGAGTTGTGGTTCTCAACTGTGAGTTGCGACCCCTTTGAGGGGCCTGTACAATTCTTTCGCAGGAGTCACCTAAAACCATCAGAAAACATAGATGTTTACAGTATGATTCATAACAGTAGCAACATTTCAGTTATGAAACAGCAACCAAAAAACTTTATGATTGAGGGGTTCACCACAACATGAGGAATTGTGTGAAAGTGTTGGAGGGTTAGGAAGGTTCAGAACCAGTGGCCCTAGAGTAAAGTTCCTGTCCACATCTTATATCGCCAACCTAGGCCTTAATATATGTAACAACCCCCAATTCATTAGCAAGAGCCTGAAAAGTAACTGATGATAACTTTGACAGACCTATTTAGATTTTTTCCTTTTTATTCTTCTTAAAATTGAAATTCCAAGATTTTATTTTCATATATTTTACATTTATTATAGAACATAGCAATTCAGTTAGCAGAAAGTATATGACCCAAGGATGCAAATGACCCCAAATTCAAATTTCAGCTTTAATACCAACTTGTTACATAAACTTAGCTCTCTACACTTCAGTGTCCTCATAAAAACTACTCTGTAGAGTTGTGAGCATTAGAATAACCATTGTGTACTTAAATACAGACATTAGTATTAGCGCTTACTCTGAACTACAGGAATACGAAAGGTCCTTGGAAAAATAGAATTTTTGAAAGTGATACAGCCGGGCCTTTATATTTTTGTTTCAGTTTTTTAGTGTTTATATACACATATATGTGTGTCATATATATGTATGAGTCCTATTGTACATTTGCAGAACATTAATGACAAAAACAGACAAAAACTTTACCTCCCATGTATCTTATATTATCACAATTAGATTCTGTTGAGGGCTGTGACAAAATTAAGGATGCTAAGTGGACTAAGAAGTTGAAAATAGGATTCAGTTATGAGTATAAATTTCATGGCAGGCCTTACTGTTGACATTGCAGTGTTCTTAGAGGCTTTTGTGAACAAGCTTGTAGGATGGGCGGGTGGGGAGAAGAGAGACAAGAGCTGTTGATCATAGCATAGCATGAGCATTTTCCTTGGTGTAGCATGAAGGGTTAAGTTTTCCAGATGGCCTCACTTTACTTCATTTAATTTGAGAAAGCATTTTCCCACGATGTGTGATGTTATGTACATACCCTGCCTTTCCAAATGTGGCTGCTGGTTACTGTCACCTGATCTGTGACCTCTGGAGCAGGTCACAGTCATGGCTCACATTTGTTATCAGACTGTCATTAGCAAGTCCCTTGGGGTCAGCAGCAATTCTCTCAGCTCTTTTAATGACTTAAGCTGTAGCAACTGAGAGTCCTACCCCCATGTGGCTGTTTAAATGTAAATATACATCAATTATCATTAAATGACATTAAGAATTTAGTTTCTCTGTCACAATAGTTGTATTCTGAGTGTTCAGTAGC
The DNA here is from genome assembly GCF_000317375.1 of Microtus ochrogaster. Classification (NCBI taxonomy): domain Eukaryota; kingdom Metazoa; phylum Chordata; class Mammalia; order Rodentia; family Cricetidae; genus Microtus; species Microtus ochrogaster. The sequence continues at coordinate 4,139,535 of NW_004949127.1, read as the reverse complement.
CATGTATGGCTGATGGCTAAGGTGTCAACTCTGGGGTAGAACATCTATGTCACTACAGGAAATTCTCCTAGTGTTTGTTATTTTCAGTGTTTCTGTCTCTGATTATTATTATTCTTTTTTTCCCACGGCTGTACTATCAGCTTTAGATATTTCTTGTCTTTTTGATTTGTTTCAATGCTACCTGTAGAATTCTATGTAAAGGAAAGAAACTTATGCAAGTGTTCTTAGCTCTAGAATATGAGTCCTTATACCTGAAATTTATATTTATATTCAGACTGCCCCAGAGTGTCTTTGCCAAGTTATTGATTTGCAGATGTGTCCTGGGTGAATGGTATGAGAATGGATTTCTGGGTGACTGTGGAAGGACTATCAAATTTTTGTAGGTCAAGTTAGAATTGTATCTTATTTGGAGTAGTAAAAATCAAGGAGCATACGTTGACCAACTATGTTCACATACTGCCAGGCACTGTTAGTGCCCCCAAAATGAACATGGCGACAAATTCCAAGGGGATCATCTTTGGGTAGTAGAGAGAGTTCCCAAAAGTCTCATTTGTCTCTCACACTGCTGTACCTAAGGTGACCTGAAAGTCTGGAGGGAGCTTAATGCATACTTAGGCTTTACTAGCTGGGAGTGAGAAGATAGAGCAGAAAGTATAAGGCCTGTTAAAGCAGTGACAATGAAGTCGGGAGAATGGAGTCCATAAGACATGATGGACAAGAGTATGAATAAAGACATCATGGACAAAATTAGCAAAGAAAGAGAGTGCGAACATTCAGGCAGTACTTACTAATGTAGTCTAAAATAAAAGCAAACCTATCTATAGAGGTTGGAATGACAGGCTGAAAGGTGAATCTTCAAAGCAGGATTTCAGAAGTAGGATAGGAGCAAAGTGGCACCACGGTGGACAACTCTGACCCTCTCAGAAGTTAATGTAATCAGAACTGGAAACTGTGGAGTTTTGAATGAGCTGAGCTGGAGGCTGAGATGTCAGTAGTGGTGAAAAGTGTTGGGAAGGCACGGTTTATAAAAGTCTACAGTGCAGGTAATCAAGACCTGACATGAGAGCGTGTAACACGGTGAGACAGGAGACACGGGCTCAACCAGTGTTGATTTCTAAGAAAAAAATATTGTCAGTGTTTGAATATTGATTGGATGATGGAATGAAACAGACAAATGAATCAGAGAGGACTCTGCTTTCAGGGAAATATTTTCATTCAAACTCTTCTTCCAAGTCTGCAGGGCTGTACTTTGACCTGTAGTTGTTATAGATGATTCATATTTGCCCTTGGGCTGTCAATTTTGCTTTATGGTCCTTGAAGTCTTCATTCTGTCATGTATCAAAGGAATTTGAAGTATACACTGCAGTGAAGCAATGCCCTTCTATTAGTTAAATTTTGAAAATTTGCAAATTTAACTTCATTTCTAGTAGTTTTAATCCAGATACCAATTACTCCTTTGTTTGGACATCATGTTGGATTGATTCAGTGAACCTTTAATTAATGAAGAAAGGCTGAAAGTCATCAGCAAAATTACTGTTCAGTATTAACATTGACATTGCTCAAATTTCAAGATAACTCTAGGTTTCAGAATCTCAAAATTTGCCTTCCTAAATCCACATTCATATTGCAATGCATATGTGGAAAACTGATGATTCCCTTCCTTTTGTAATTGTATATTGCTTCTTTTTGACTGTAAATTAAAGTAAAGGATTTTTCTAAATGGTGGCTACCATTATAATGGCATCTTTAAAACTTACAAAATAAAATTACTCCTCCCAAAAAAACCCAATACCCTAATTTTCTAGTTTGTAATATTAAGAAAATATAACAGATATATGCTTATTGCTTCAGATTTTGCTAATATATTTAATAATTGCATGGCTAAAACCATAGAATAATAGACATCAGGGACTGCGAATGTGGCTCAGCATTTGAGTGTTTGCCTAACATAGGCAAGGCCTTCAAATTCAGCATATACAAAAATCAAAACCAGAATATGTCTTATAGTTAGATTTATCTATGCTCTGTGTGTATGTATGTGGGTATGTGTATGTCTGAATATGTGTGTATGAGTATTTGAGTATGTGAATGTGTGTGTGCATGTATGTATGTGCAAATGTGTTTGTATGTGTGTGTATGTGTATGAGTATATGTGTGTATGTGTGTGTGGATTTGTTTGCATGAATTCTTGGAAGACAGAAATCCTTCTTTAGTCAGAAAGGTGTGGTGATATGGGAAAGTGGTATGAGGAAGTGGGCACATCAGCCAGAACAGAAGGATTTGAGGGCATTTATACATGTTCTGCATTTTTTATTTGAAGACTAGTAGTATATTTTTGGTGATGAGTTATCATAAGTTGAGAAGCACAGGAAGCTTCCACATCTTCTTGTAGTGTTTCTACCGAAAGAGGAAAAGAAAACAAGCTGATTTTTTATTTTTCTCAGGAGAAGACATTGTTTATTGAAAGTTGGATTTATAAAAAAACATTGTCTTCTAAGAGTGTTCTTCCCAGGCTGCTACCCTTTGCTGCCACTGAGAGTTGTTTAGTAACATCTGAAAATAGCTTTTTGAAGGACTAACTGAATATGTGTTTTATTAACAGGAAGATTTCTGAAATCAATTTTAAAAATAAATGATGTCTTCTAATGAAATACATGATTTCTTGAGAAAGGGGTAAAGGTATCTTTCCAAGCAATTTGTGACTTAATGCTAGCTGGTGGAGTGAGCTGAAAAACCGTGAGTCATATTTTAGATTATTTTGAATATATTGTCTTTGTCTTGGGCAGATGACTAACTCTGCAGTCTCGCTCCCATGGTAACTAGCTTTCAAACTTCAATCTTCTCCACTCAGTTTGCCAGATGTAGCCAACAGAACATGTGTGACCTCTTGTGTGTCAGTTCCTCCTAGCTGATGGGAAAGCATAAGTTAATGGTTTGACTTTTATTTCTAGGCATTACAGCAGAAGTACTGGTAGTGACCTCTTTTGATGAACTCCAGAGAAGAGCGTCAGAGGCAAAAGGGAAGATAGTTGTTTACAACCAGCCTTACACCAGCTACAGGATCACAGTGCAGTACCGTACACAGGGAGCAGTGGAAGCTGCCAAGGTGGGGGCTGTGGCATCCCTCATCAGATCGGTAGCATCCTTTTCCATCTACAGGTAAGTTGTGTTGTTTACTTGAGTTATTTTCAAAAATTAGTTTTCTATGAACAAAAACACATTATGAAATAAAAGCAAACCATCCAAATAAGAATACTGATGGCACATGGAAACTCCTTCCAGTTCCACATTTGGTAATTTGATTGCTATATCTTCTGTTGACTGAGGTTTCTGTCCTGCCCGGTTCCCACAGTTGTTAAGTCCCAAAGAAATCACACAGAGATCTGCTTTAATTATAAACTGATTGGCCCATTAACTCAGGCTTCTTATTGACTCATAACTTACATTAGCCCATAATTCTTGTCTGTGTTAGCCACATGGCTTGGTACCTTTTTTGGTGAGGCAGTCACATCTTGCTTGCTCTGTGTCTGGCTTCCTCTCTGTCTGGGTGACAACTACAGACTGACTCTTTCCTCTTCCCAGAATTCTCCATATTTCATTGCCCCTTCTCTACTTCCTGCCTGGTTACCCTGCCAATACATCCTGCTTGGGTACAGGTCAATCAGCGTTTATTTAAAATACAAGTGACAGGGTACAGACTATTGTCCCACAGCAATCTTTGGTCCTTTGGGATTCCAGGCATCATTTATGAATTCCTCTGAAAGGTTTCCACACTGAAAATGATCCTGTAACATTCTTTCTACAATTAACATATTATGCATTTCATTGGAGGGAGAACTGAGTTCATGTCTGTGTTTCATCCAAGATTCCTAATGACTACAGAGGAGGCCAGGCTGTTTTCCATATTGCCACAGAAGTAAAATAAAAACAGAATGCATGACATGTTAAGGAATGTCTGTTGTATCATAGAAAGAGCTTGGGGACTACAGGACCTTTCTGGATAACCATGTGACTGGGTTATATGTTTATTTACCATGTAATTTTCCTGTACAGACAAGTGAATGACTATAGGTACATAAAATGATTTTTAAGACTAAATGAAGTAAACTTATGAAAAAGGCTTGTTTATCTGTAGATGTCTATATAAATAAATGTTGGACTAGAAGGCTGTGCTCTCTGGAACCCTGTTGAGGTAATGGCACAGTATTTATTTATTTTGTGTTACTTTAGAAATATTTTGTGTGTATGAGTGTTTGCTTGTGTGTCTTTATTTTGGGACTGGAATTGTGGATGGTTGTGATCTACATTGTGAGTCCTGGGAACTTAACCCTTTACAAGACCAGGGAATGTTCTTAAGCAGTGAGCTCCTACTTTTAATTTTTAAGAGGTATATTTCTGACTCCCACCCCCAGGTTTTTGTTATGTGTCCAATCTGGGCTTGAACCATTAAACTCAAATGATTCTCCTGAGCCAGTCTCCTGAGTAAGTAAAACTGCCAGTATGTAATAACTGTCCCAGGCCAAGGTGCTTCATTGAATCTTAGCCCTAGAAATAAATTCAGTATTGCAATGGATAAAAGCTCTAAAAGCTGACATGAGTCTATTTGCCCTAGATTAATAGCTGTATATGGTGGTCATATACTGAATAAATAAAATAAAATATTTTAGAAAAGCAGATTAAAGAAGCACCTTGTTAATATAGCCTGGTCTGTGTTGTCAAGAAATGCAAAAGTAATTACAAATAAAGTTTATCCTGGTCCTGGAACTGAACTTTCTGTTTCTATTATAAAGAAAAACTGTATTCTTCATATCTGCTATTTGGAGCTGGGGACACAGCTGGCTGGCCTTAATTAGTTCTCCTCACCCCCTAAAATGAAACCAGCAGCTGGGATGTGCAGCCAGAACAGTTGTTCAGAGTGCAAAGTGAAGGATGGGGGCTGTTTTTATTTTATGGGGATAAGAGGCTTTCCCTGGGGAGCAAGAGAGTACAGGTTAGGAATCACCCACTAGCATTGCTTGAGTGAAGTACTAGTTACTCCATTGTCACAAAACTAAAAATAATGGCCTTTGTAGAGTCTTTAACGGTTTTGAGACTGGTCCCATTTGGATGGTTAATCTTCCCAGGAGAGAAGTTTAAAAACGGCTAGCTTACTTCCCACACTACCTCAGCTACTCCTTGGAATAACACACTCAGCAAGCTGTGGTCATTCACCATGATTTCACTGGTCATGAGGCACAAATTATGGAATGCGTATGAAAGTGGAGCTTAGCCAGGAATCTTTATTTTAGAACTACAATCATAAGACTCATACATTCCCAGATGACTTAATGTGCAGCCATCCCCCAGGGCTCATTGATCTATTTTTTATTTATATTTATTTTCATTTCGTTTTTTTTTTAAATTTTTGCCTCAGAATAATAAAGACATCTGGAAACCAAGGCTACATGCTGGAAGTGAGAATTGCCCAGCATGGGCCCTCAGGATGTTAGCCTCTAAAGCTTAGGGTCAGCAACTTTTACTGTGTAAAAGCAACATTTTCTTCACATCTCTAGACCTGGAGTGATTATAGCTTTTCATGGGCTTTTATAGTCAACATTTCCCTGGTCTCTTAATGCTATCACTCCATTTGGGCAACATAATGGATTAATATTGGCCATGACATACCGCATCTCTGAGCGCCTTCACACATGTCATGTTGCTTATTGTTCCATCAACCTGAAGGACCATGCAGATGGTGTGTTATTTTTCCCATTTCTAGGTAGGAAAGTAAACATCTAGAGAATTGGATACATTAGCATATTGAATTCTTTCATCCTGAAAAGTAAAAATCAAGATGAAGCAAAATCTCTTCGTTCTCTCGTAGGTTGTTTTAAAAGCCTGGTTTCTGTAAGGCCTGTTTTGTATTTCTGTGGTTGTTCATCCTTCATTCCCCACAGATACTTTAGTGTGTCTTTTATGAGTACTGAGAAGGAACGTGTTAATGTCACAAATAGCTCCCAATTTATCAAATAGATTTGAGTTTTAGGACTTCTTTTTCAAATATACCTTCCCCTCTGTCCCTCTCCCTCAATGTCCTTCCCTCTTCATATGTCCCCTTTCCCCCGATGACCCTCCCTCCTCCATCCCTTTCTCTCCCTATACTCCTCTCTACTCCCATTTTCTTCCTCCCCATCATTCTTCTCCCTACGCCCCTCCCTCTTCCTGTGCCCCTCCCCCTATGTCCCTCCCTCTTCCTGTGCTCCTCCCCCTATGTCCCTCCCTCTTCTTCCTGTGCCCCTCCCCCTATGTCCCTCCCTCTTCCTGTGCCCCTCCCCCTATGTCCCTCCCTCTTCTTCCTGTGCCCCTCCCCCTATGTCCCTCCCTCTTCTTCCTG
>NW_004949127.1:4117784-4133062 GCF_000317375.1 Microtus ochrogaster | reverse complement strand
TCCCTCCCTCTTCTTCCTGTGCCCCTCCCCCCATGTCCCTCCCTCTTCTTCCTGTGCCCCTCCCCCTATGTCCCTCCCTCTTCCAGTGCTCCTAGAATTCCCTATGTTCTACTCTCACGCCATGTCCCTCCCTCTTCCTGTGCCCCTCCCCTTATGTCCCTCCCTCTTCCTATATCCTGTCCCCCATGTCCCCCCCTCCTCCATCCCTTCTTTTCTCCGTATTCCTCTGTTCCTCCGTTTTCTCTTCCCCCTTCCATTCTGTCTTTCTATGTCTCCCCCTCTCCCCATGTCCCTCTCTCCTACTGTCTCTTTCTCTCCCTGTGCCCTTCCCTCTCCTTTCACCCTGTTTCTTTGGCGGTTGACTAAGAATGTTCTACCTAACTGTTCTCCAGTAATTCTCTATAAATATTCTGCTATGACCTCAAGCCTCATGTATTCACCTATATGTTGATTCTTCTCTTGGGTGTTCTAGGTTGATGGCAGTTTTAGTGTTTGTAAAAAACAAACTCTTTACCTCTTTCTGTTGCATTTTCTCAGTAAAAAAAACTTCTGTCCTGCACATCGCATAGCCCTTAGCTGTACTTTTCTTTTTCTTTGCCCCCATTTCTCGTAGTCAACAAATCTCTTAGCTTCTGCCCAGTGTCAAGCCTTTCAGCAGATGCAAAATAGTACTGCCCCACTTCCCAGGATCTCTCTAGAACTTTCTATATTTCTAGTCACATATGACTGCATTTGTTTCTCTGCTTCCTTCCATTCTCTGTCTCTCTGTCACACTTTGTCTTTCATTGTTCAGGCCTTTCTTCTGGGGAGCATTCTCTGGTTTTCAGTCATAGTCCTGGTGATCTGCGTCTTTTTGATACAGCATCCTGTATTCCTTTGGTATCCACTGTGCCGGAGGCAGTTTTGGTGCAGGCTTTGATAGCAGAGACTACTGCTAACAAACAGCTTTATATTTCAGTCACTTAGCAGCAACTTTTTTTCATCTGTGGCTCTAAACCTTTTAGATTTGATTATTCTGCATGGAGCTGAACAAAAACCTGATAGAAAGCTGACAGCCCAGAGGGAGGATTTTTCATGGTTATTCTTATGTATGCCTAGATGCAGCATATCACCTCTGCTCAAATTCTATTGGTCAGCATGCTAATACATGGAAGCTAAGAAGTCTGGTGTATCTTTATGTCCAAGGAAAATGAATTTGCTGAAAAACCTTTCAGTTTGCCCAATTGCCTGATTATGTACTGTGCTCTGAGTTCCAGAAAGACATTGATTTACAGACACAGAGAAAGGGAAGGTTGGTCTATTTATAACATCCTGCATAGTATTTGATGAAGAGTAGTATTGTAATGGGGCCTCTTGTTTGTTTCCCAGCCGTCCATCAGTTCAGACCCGAAATAAACACAGAAACTATATTATTTAAATCACTGCTTGTCCCATTAGCTCTAGCTTCTTATTGGCTCTTATATCTTAATTTACCCTATCCCCATTAGTCTGTGTATCGCCACGTGGCTGTGGCTTACCAGCTAAAGTTCTGGCGTCTGTCTCCAGCAGGACTACATGGCTTCTTTCTCCCACCATTCAGTTTAGTTTTCCCCATCTACATAAGTTCTGCCTTGCTATAGGTCCAAAGCAGTTTCTTTATTAATAAATGGTAATCACAGCATATAGAGGGGAATCCCACATCACAGTAGAATTTTGGAAATGACTATTGATGAGAACTTGTTAGAGATTGTAGAATAAATCATGACAGGGATGATAACAAATCAGGTGACTCATTTTCTGGTTATACTGTATAAATTTATCATAGTAAGCTTAGAATATCTTGGGATTTTTTTTTGAACACTCTGTTTTGTATTGGAAAAAAACTATCAAAATGTCCGAATTATAAATTTGTTTTCTAAAAATAATTATGAGCAATGATGTTTTCAGTTTCTCTCTGGCAAGGTTTCCCCTCCACCTCCATGAGAGATGGCGGCATTGAACTCCTTTTAGGAATACGGCAGAAGCTAGCAATGCTAGAGAACAGAATATGCAATGCAGTTCATTGCGTTTGCCCTTGTAGTTCAGGAGTTCTCACAGGACAGTTTCATCTGATAACAACAGTCTTTATTGTAATACTAATAGCAGCAGCCAATTCAGAAGAGCACATGGCTATGTGATGCCCTCAGAAGACAGCCCACTGCTTTCTGATGAATCACTTCCAGACCTCTTGTTGGTTTTCTGAGCTACATGATTTAGATGTCTGTGCTCAAATTTACTTCAAAGAAGAGACTTTTCATTTTATTGATGCCTTTGTAGTGAACTGACCTTTCATTCACCATTGAACATTAGCTTATGAGAGCCTTTTCAGTTTTTCTAAGTGTTAAATTTCTCTTACTTTTTCAATGAGAAAATATTTCGATAATAATAAGTATAATTAGTTATAGGGAAGTTCTGTAGAATAAAGCAGCTTTATGGACCCATTTGTCTTAGGTTGCTTCTGAAATTTACCTTATTTTAATTAAAAATTTACTGAGAACTTCCCAGGAATTTCTTAGGCACAAATGGTGATTAAGATTAGTTAGGGCTGGTGATGGTGGTGCAAGTCTTTAATCCTAGCACTCAGGAGGCAGAAACACACAGATCTCTGTGAGTTTGAGGCCAGCCTGGTCTACAAAGCAAGTTCCAGGACAGGCTCCAAAGTTACACAGAGAAACCCCATCTAAAGATTAATTAGAATCCCCTCTCTCTCTCTCTCTCTCTTTCTCTCTCTCTCTCTCTCTCTCTCGTGTGTGTGTGTGTGTGTGTGTGTGTGTGTGTGTGTGTGCTCGCATGCATGCGCACATGTGCATGCGTGAAGGTGCACTTGTGTGGATATTAGAGAACAATCTCCGGTGTTATACCTTGGGAATTATTCCTTAGGTAGGAACCATCTTTCTTTTGATGGGCAATCAAGGTCTTTTGTTGGCTTGAAACTTTCCAAATGGTCTTGAATGGTTGGCCAGGAAGTCTCAGGAACCCATTTATCTTTACCTCCCAGTCTTCAGATCCTAAATATGTGCCTTAATGCCTGTTTTTTTTCTTTGTTTGTTTTAATGTAACCAAAACAAACATTTTAGTGACCACTATCTTCTAAGCCCTAATCATTGTTGTTCCTTCAGAAATATTTTATCTAGGTAAAAGATAGACTCAGATAATTAGTCAAATGAATTTTATATATAGTAGAAAATGCATGGTCAGGGAGAAGGATGGAGGAAGGCAATGACCACAAACTGATTTCTATGGTGATATTGTGCTAAGCCTTTATAAAGGTTTAAATTGTTTTAATTATTTTTTATGTGACTCACTAGTTAGTATCTATATTTTAGAAGTTCAGAGTGATAAAATGGCTTATCGGGTTACACAGCTTATGAAGAACTGGATTTAAATATGTATTCTCTTGGTACAAATTCTGTGCTCATTATATCATTCCCATCAATGTGAGGAAGTAATGCTGTCGGAGTCTACAGCAGATAACAGAAACCTGGGCCCACTTTACTGAAGATTTACCCTTGGGGTATAATTGACAAGAAGCTATAAAGACATTCTATGCAATGTCAAGGCAAAAAAAATGGAGTGTATGATGTGTTTGGGTGATATTCAGTGGATCAGTTCAGCTGGAGTCAAGTCTACTTAGGAATGAGAGAAATATAATTTTGGGATGATCAGAAGCGATGATATTTGATGAATACAGCATATTCAGTTTAATGCAGAGGAAATGGAGAAGCATCAAGTATGCTGACACCCTCTTCCCAGCTCCTTGGCAATATCAGCAACTACAAATTTGCTGAAATATAGAACTTTAGGCTCCACCTGAGATCCATTAAGTGGAAAAGCCTAAGGTTGGAGTGCAGCAAGTGGCTTGACAAGCCCTCTAGGTTTCTGATGCACATTAACAGCTAAAACTACATTGTCTTTCTGGGTCTGGGTTACCTCACTCAAAATGATGTTTTCTAGCTCCATCCATTTTCCTGCAAAATTCAAGATGTCATTATTTTTTCTGCTGTGTAGTACTCCATTATGTAAATGTACCACATTTTCTTTATCCATTCTTTGGTTGAGGGGTATTTAGGTTGTTTCCAGGTTCTGGCTATGACAAACAAAGCTGCTATGAACATAGTTGAGCACATATCCTTGTGGCACGATTGAGCATCCTTTGGATATATACCCAAAAGTGTATTACTGGGTCTTGAGGAAGGTTTATCACATGTACTCACTCATAAGTGGTTTTTAAACATAAGCCAAAGAAAACCAGCCCACAAATCAAATCCTGGAGAACCTAGACAACAATGAGGGCCCTAAGAGAGACATACATAGATCTAATCTACATGGAAAGTAGAAAAAGACAAGATCTCCTGAGTAAATTGGTAGCATAGGGACCTTTGGTGAGGGTTGAAGGGGAGGGGAGCAGAGAAAAATGTAGAACTCAATAAAGATTAATAAAAATTTTTAAACTACAGCTTTAGAAGTGTTTACCTGCATGTGTGCATTGCCTTCTTATAGAAGGAGAGTTTGGATGTCCTAAGAGTACAGAGTGAAAGAGGTCATACATGATGGAGGAGGGGGTAGCAAGATAGTATGACAAAATTCAGATCCAAACTTGATAGCCACTTAGAATTGAGGTGGGAGAAGGAGAGGTCAAGTATATTTTTTTCTAGTTATCTTCTCCTCTGCCCTCGATAATAGAACAGATGAGTTTTAACCAGCTAAAGATGCAGAAGGCTCCCCATTGCATTGATGTGATCGTTGTATGCCCACATGGGGAGAGATTGAAATGGGATGAGATACTGAAGGACTTTGCTTCATAAGTATGATGTTTATGTTTGCCTCACTTGCCCTTTGTGTACTGCAGCGGTTCTCAGCCTACGATGGTGGTGACTCCTTTGGGGACTGTGTATCAGATATTTACTTTATGATTCATAACAGTTGCAAAATTACAGTTATGAAGTAGCGACAAAGTAATTTATGGTTGGAGGTCACCACAACACGAGAAACTGGATTAAAGTGTCACAGCACTAGTAGGTTAAGGACCACTGGTGCCCTGTATCAATAGCCGGAGTGAAGAAGGAAAGGAATAGGAAGAGCAGCAATCAAGTTAGCTTGACTAAGAGTTGATGAAAGATTCAGCTGTGGAGAGAGTTGAGTGAATCCAGGTGATGTTTATAGTGTCACTGAGAGGGAGAATGTTATACCATCTGGCAAGAAAGATGTGAAAAAGTATATAAATCAATCTCTATAATGATACTTAATTAATACAGAGTCGATAAATGACATAATTGGGCTACATCACAGAGTTAAATAGCTTCAAAGAGGGAGCTGATTAAAGCCATTACAATTTATAAAACATTCTTCATCTTAAGAAAGCGCCTTGATGAGATTTTTGTAATCAGGAGGCCAGCTTAAAGCATTCTGAGCAGAGGTGAAATGTCTTAAGAGCTCTATTTTGAAAGGCAGCTATTCTCAGGGAGAGAAAAAAAAAATGTTCGTTCCTTTTTTTTATGGAAAAAATAATGTTGCATAACTCACATTTAGATAGTCTTGGGTTTTTGATGTTCTGGTGGTTTGGTTCTTTGGTATGACCTTAGGATAATTAGCTACTAAGCTTGATTTAAATTGTTTTGAAATATGGTTGCTATGGAGTGAGGTGGGCATATCTGCCTGCTGGTGAAAAACAAGAAAAGCCACTCAAACTAAAGACAATACAACTGAGAGAACATTGATTATAGTCTCTTTTCCTCCCTCACTTTGCTTTTGTTTAATGAATTCTGAGACCCGTAACAGATGTGCAGTAATCAAGTCCAGTGCCAGCTCTCATTGCGGAAAAGAGAGAAGACCCACACAGAATGCTACAGCTTTCCTTCTCAGCATCTTCTTTCCCCTACTCTGTGACTTTTGAAAGAATACAGATTTTGAAATTTGTATTCTTGCCTTTGTTAAGGACCATTCTCACATGGTCTTTAATCTTTGCACACAGGTTACTGTTTCATGTAGCTTGACAGGCATCCTATCCATTTCATTTTAGAGTCAGGCCGTGCACTGTGGATCCTGGGTTCTGAGTCAGAGTACCTGGGAGTGTATTCAGCCACATTCCACATGTGCAACCTTGGCAACTTAAGAGGCTTCCTGTGCCTCAGTATTATTTACAAATTAGCACAGAGTTTTGTGGAGGCTAAACAGAATAATGGTATCACCAGTGCATAGGAAGTTTTATTTTGTGTGTATGCTTCCTTGCATGTTGGGGTAAGGATGTTGGTGTATGTGCAGGCATGTGGAGGCCAAAGCACAAACGTCAGCTGTTGTTCCTCGGGTCCTGTTCACCTTCTTTTCTGTGACAGGGTCTCTCACCTGCCTAGAATTTTCCAAGTAGAGTTAGCTAGCTAGCATTGAGCCCCATGGATCTAGCTATACCTGCTTCCCACACTTGGATTACTATGGGAAAAGAATCCAGCTTGGATCCTCATGCAATCACTGACTGAGCTATCACCTGGCCTGCATAGTTAATTTAGTGTTGTTAGATAATTTTAGTTACTATTAATTAGCTAGAGCCAGTGAATGAAAGAAGAAGGAATTGAATGTATTATAGAGGAAAACAAAATAAAATAGGTAGGCCAGGAAGGGGGAAGGGAGAATTTGATTTATTTAATATCATCATAGTTGTTGGAATATAATTGTAGCTATCTGGCTGGGAGACAAACAGTAGCATTATATTTCCATTCAGATCCCTATCTTCAGAGCTTATATGTTTATTCATCTGTTTCCCTTTCAGATTGACAGTTTGTTCATTAAGGTACTCCCAGGGATGTGCATAATGGATAGCACACAGTAGCCCTGGAACGAATGAATAAGGAATTAGAGGCAGCCTATCCAGTTTGCTAACACGTAAATTCAAGCTGTCACCATTTCACATTTACAAACACTGAATAATATAGATGAGGTGACTAACCTTTTAAATCACTGCTTATCAAAAATAAAACTGTTAGAATCCAAGAGCCGACTGTATTCAAGTGAAGTATTGCAACTGCCTATTCCTAGGAGTTTTATGGGTCTGTTATAATTAGAAGTCTGTTTGCATTTCAAGTATAGATTGTCATTTTTCATCTGTTTATAACCTTGGTATAAAATTTACTTAGTTTCTATTGTGCATTCATAATTTAAAAAATATATAAATCATCACCTTCTATTTCCAGCTTTCTTATTATTAAAAGTGCCAGATTAAGTATCGCATCACTGTGACATATTTTTCTGAATCTCTAGTGGTTAAAAAAAATTAATGCATTTTAAATTCAAGTTTCAGGATTATGAGAATGTTTGTTTATTCAGTGCCTTTTGATAAATGTCTGATATAGCATAGGAACAAAAAGAATCATACTTCAAACCAGTCTTTGCTATTGCATATGTTTCTGCGTGTTCAAGTTGTCTCCCTCTCCCTACCGCCCCCCTCCTAGTCCTTGACATCCTCTACATCCACTTTGGCTTCCTTAGGTTCCCAGGGAAAACGTGAACTCAAATCCAGAAATATTTGAGTACTGACATAAATAAGTGCTTGCTCTGGATTTTGGCAAGTTAAAAAAAAATGTTGTATTTTCTCTAAGACCTCCATTCTAAGATAACTATGACATGATGGTTGGGTTAACTGGCATTTTAACAGAGTGTAGGATTGTCTGGAAGATGGGCCTCTAAGCATACCTATGGCAGGTTATGTTGACTCTGTTAACTAAGGTGGGCAGACCTCCTAACTCTGAATAGTACCATTTTCTGGATAGTATTCTAAATTACAAATGAAGCAGTGGAGATGGAAACTCCACTGATAATCTTCTGCTTAATACGATCATCTGTTCCAAGTTCCTGCTACCTTGACTGTTGGGGTAATCATTTTGTACACTGAGAAGATATTTTTGTTTTACGTCACCTGCCTAAGGCATCATATGATTGGCTTAATAAAGAGCTGAATGGCCAATGGCTAGGCAGGAAAAGATAGGTAGGACTTCTGGGAAGAGAGGAACTCAGGGAAAGAATCTGTGGCAAGAGGATTTTCCAGAGGAAGTCAGACATACAGTACTGAGGGGAGGTAATGAGCCATGTGGCTAAACATAGATTAATATAAATAGATTAGTTTAGGTTTTAAGAGCTCGTTGGGAAGAAGCATAAGGTAACACCAAGGTTTCATAATTAACAAAAGTCTCCATGTCATTATTTGGGAGATGGCAGTCCAAAAAAATTCTTTCTGTACTTGACTTTCCTTGAGCTGTGAGTCAAAATGAACTTTATCTACCTTAGAGGTTCTTTTGGCAAAGTGTTTTATCACAGCAGCAAGAAAGGTAACGAAGACAAGTGACAATGTGTGTGTGTGTGTTTGTGTGTGTGTGTGTGGTTTCTATTGTTTTTGTTCCAAGAAACAAAGTATTGCCCAAAAAGAGGAGAAGGAGGAGGAGAGAGAGAGAGACAGTAAGACCCTTTGTCATAGACTTAGACAAGACTTGGCCAGGCCATCTATTTGCTTACCTCTCTCAAGTCATGTTTCAGCACTTCTAATCTGGAAATGTTCCCTGATCTTTTAAGTATTTCACTACACTGACATTTTTTCCTACAAGAATCCAGGACCACTGATTTGTCAGTGAGCTTCTATTTGCATTTACTGAGAACAGTATTGTGACTGTCCTATTCTAACACATGAAGGCAAATGATAACAATTTTTATTGGCAATCTATGTTTGATGCTTGTCATGGGCATTGCTTCTGACTTTCTTCATTTTAAGGAAGCCTTTCCTCAGGTGGGAAGTCATCATAATATGGCAAGATGATTCAAGACTTCTGAATCCTAAAATTGTAGCACCTATCTTTGCTAATTGCAAGTGTCTTTCTAATTCAGCTATTATTTCTGTTATACTGTTTGTTAACAGGAATGCTTTTTTTTTTTTTTGACTTTCTATGCTCTTTTTCTACTTGAGTTTCTGAGCATACCTTCTTAGACTTTTGTCAGTGTGTGAGATTGTGGTAGTTAGCTTTAATTGTCAATTTTACACAAACTAGTATAACCCAGTGAGAGTCTCAATGAGGAATCAATGTAGACTCAATGAGAGTCTACAGCGGTTGGCCTGTGGATATTTCTGCAGAGATTGTTTTGATTTAATTGATGTTGGAAGACATAGTCCACAGTATGTGACACCATTCTCTAGGCAAGGATCACAAGTCAAGTAAGGGTAAGGAAGTCAAAATGAGTACAAGAAAGCAAGCAAGTGAGCTAGTCTTTATTCTTTTCTCTCTATTCTTGACTGTCGTTATGATTTGGCTATCCATTTGGAGTTCTTGCCTCGACTTCCTCACTGATAGACTGTATCCTGGACCTGAACTGACACAAATCCTTTTCTACCATGCCTTTTGTCAGACGGTTTTATCACAGCGTTAGAGTTGAAACTAATGACAAAACAATTGTCCTTATTTTGTTTAGCATGTGTATATGTGTTTGATATATGTGTATGTGTATATGTGTGTGCTTGTATAGGCACATGAATGTGCACAGATGAATGTATTCATGTAGAGGCTCAGAGGTTGATGTTAGAGCTTCCTCCATGGCTTTCTATCTCAGCTCCTTTGAGGCAGGGTCCTTTAACTGAACACAGATATGAAGATATGCTGATATGAACTTCACCATTCTCTAGGCAAGGATCTTGCTGATATGAAGAGTCTAAATAACCAGCTTGCTCTAGGACTTCCTTGTCTCTGTCTTCTCAGACTGTAATCACGGAGGGGCTCACCCTTGATTTTTTCTGGGGATCCTAACCCCAGTCCTCATCCTAGTACAGCAAGTTCTTTGTCTGCTCACTCATCTCTTGATTCCGGTCATCATTCTTTTTTTATAAAGCATCCAAAATTTCAAACTACCCAGTAAATATCAAAGTCCATATTATATGGCAAGCTTGGCTATAGGAATCATTGAAAGGATTTTTTCCACTCATAGTAATCCACACTACCAATTAGTAGCCAGATAAATCAGCCAACTAATAAGATGTAATCAATTATATTTCCTCTGAACTTTTCCACTAGTAGTTTGAGCTTTGAAATAATGACTCTTAATGTTATTTTTAGTTTACTGTTATGTTTATAGTATGCTAATGAGGTTCCTCCACTGTATACAGACTTGCCAGCAGTCTTGAACACAAGCAAGCAACAGTTTCAACTCTGGCAATAGCTTCTGTTTTCCCAGACATTTTGTTGTTGTTTTTCTTTTCCTTTACTTTTCTGGAATTCATCAGTGCTCATGTTAAAGATTGTTTTCAAAGAGCTTTTTATTTCCAGGAAGTAAAGAATGGAAATAAATAAATAAGGGCCTTAGAGTGAGTTTTTAGAAGCTCCCAGGATGCATCTCTGGGTGAGCTTATCTCCCACCTGTGATACAGTACAGAGCAAGGTAAGTTGCCCACTGCTCCAACCTTGCATGTCATCAGTGACTGTGAAGGGGATGCTGGTACTGGACAGAGATGTCAGCATTCCTATCAGTAGCACCATGGTTGCCTGTGCCTACATGGGCTGCTGCTCAGTAAACATCTGAAATTTTGGTGAATTTAATTTTTAATATATTCCAACTTTAGTTGTCTATTCAGTGGTTCATTAAACATGTGTTAAGTGTCTTTTCTCTCTCAGGCTAGGAGAGGGCCTAAGTTTGATAGAGGTAGATGTTTTTATATAGTTTGGGGCCTCTTTAACAAGAAGACTGCTGCATGTCAAATATTACTTTGGATATAAATCAACACTTCTTTAGAGTGAGAAATAACTTTAAGACATTTTTAAAAAGGGGCTAAATCATATAAAAATACAAAATTTAAAAAACTACATTTTAACAAATAGCCAGTAAGACTGAGATGTTTCTTGTGCCATTGTTGCTTTCACAGTCTTTGTTCACTGTAAAACAAGGAATTTGTGGTATTTTTTTTGTGTTCCAATAAAACTTTATTTATAAAAACTAGTAATAAATAAGTCTAACCACAACTTTTTTCTAACATAACAATTACAATGGTTAGTACTGGCATCCAAAATATTGAGGATTTAGTACATGTAGAAGTCTCTCATGATATAACGTGTGCTTACAGGTGCATTTGTGTGTGATTACATATAAATAACACAACTCAAATATACATTATGTATAACACTTATCTTTCTGTAAACCTAATATCTAATTCTAAGGCTCAGTCCATTAGAGTAGCAAAATTTGACCTTCTCATTGGGTTACCCATATGCTTTCCCCTGCGTAGAAAGAAGCTAGAAGTCCTTGATGTCTTCTTCCCAGACTGATATCCAGCAAGGTGTCCATTGTCCTTTCTCATCCCTAGCAGTCACTGGTCAACAGCGGAACACCTCGCTATTTTCTTCAAGGCTCCTTCATGTCCAAAGAGAACTTGTTCTCTCTACACGCCACTCTCTGTGCTATTTCTGTTTTTGCATCACTGGAGAAGAAAGATGAGTCCTACAATTCTGAGGCTTTACTCCCCACTTCTGGTTAGCCAGTCTTGTGTAGTACCTGGTCCATCTAGGATTTTTTTCCCCATGTGTGGGATATATTTCATTCCATTCAATTCTGACTTATTTTCTTCTGTGGAATATCATCCTAGAACTGTCACTCCAATCTCCCAATGCAGTCCAGATTTTTTTTTTTTCTGGTTTAGGAGAAACCTTACTCTTTTCTATTGTGTTTTCAGTACATTACTTTCGCTTTATTAGTTGAGTTTTTTCTTTTTTATTTATTTATTTATTAAAGATTTCTGTCTCTTCCCCGCCACCGCCTCCCATTTCCTTTCCCCTCCCCCGATCAAGTCCCCCTCCCTCTTCAGCCCAAAGAGCAATCAGGGTTCCCTGCCCTGTGGGAAGTCCAAGGACCACCCACCTCCATCCAGGTCTAGTAAGGTGAGCATCCAAACTGCCTAGGCTCCCACAAAGCCAGTACGTACAGTAGGATCAAAAACCCATTGCCATTGTTCTTGAGTTCTCAGTAGTCTTGTTGTCTGCTATGTTCAGCGAGAGAGTGAAAAATGCAGTTTTCTACTATGTTGATTAAAATTTCATTTTTGCATTTAGGTTTGGAAAGTTTCTTTCAGCACTATAGCCTCTATTTGGTGTTGTCATGGGTAAAATGTAAGATTCTGAGACATTGTGCAAGCTTTCTCTCTCTTGGCTGGACCCTCAATGTCTGAAGTCAATTCGTTGCTACTCATTATGGTAGAGAGTATGAGAGACTGGAAATCAGAAGGGCTTTTAAAAGTTCACTTCTGTAAAGCTCATGGATTGGTGCTGCTGTCCCAAGGTGTCACCCCAGATGTTAGTTGGTAACACCTTCATCTTCATCCCTATCTTCATTTCAAGGCGTGTTCCTGGGCCTTCTCAAGGCTTCAGTGTTGCATTTTTCAAGCAGCTTTCCCGTTTTTACTTCTCTCGAGCCCTTTAGAGAAGAGCCAGTCCATCACTTCAGTTTATAGAACTTGAACTTGGGCCTTTAGGATGTTCACCTTGTGAAGGTCAGATCATGGTTATGTGCTGTGGTTCTACATGACATTTTTCTTTTCTCCCAAGTTTCATGGTTAAACCTCTGTCAAATAATACCCATTTTCCTATGACTTCATATCAATTTATTTGGGTATGCATTGATTTAATCTCGGTAGTCTCCCCACAGAGAATCACTAGAATATCAATTGTGCCTCTAGAATATTTTGTAACAGTTGCATTTGGGTCATTTTGGTGGGACTTTAGCAAAATGAACTGTAACCAGAACACTGTCATAAGGATATGCCATGGGAGCATTTTCATAAGAAAAGCCTATGGGAGACCTGCCTCTTTCTGAATGGAGACTGAGGAGTGGATGGTAAGGGGGTGGATGGGAGTCAGGATGGGAAATAGATGGCTGGAGAGGAGGGAGGGGAAACTGTGGATGGTATGTTAAATAAGTGAAAAACATGTTGAATATATATATATATACATACATACATATATACATACATATATATATGAAATGGACACTCAGATTACACAAAGCTGAGATTTCCGGGGACTTTGTGCTTTGTGTTTTCCTTTCCAGCCGGGGAAGAGTCTATACATTAGCCACCTGACCTTCCCCTGGCCTCCATAGAGGTAAGGCTGACTAAATGTATTTTCTTCCTGCTGAGGAAAGAAGCTGTGAAGTAGGTCTTCATTGTTTACACTCCTCAAGTTGCCTAGCACTGGCTGTATCCATAACATCATAGCACACTGAAAAGTTTGCAGACTGGCAAACTCTTCAGAAAGGATCCTGTTGCTCATGATGTTCCACTGATTTTATCTTTACTTAGAGTTATTCCCTGTAGAAAACTCAAGTTTGTGGATGCGTGCCTAAATATTATACTGTACTGATCTGAATTTTACTGCTATAAATTCAAGAAATATTTCAATTCAAAGAAGGGAAAAGAAAAAACATTTATGCCAGATTTTAAGTGTTGGGTGCATTGTGCATATTATCTCAACTGAACATTTACACGAACCTTTGGAGGCAGAGAGTTTTGTACCCATTTGTGTTTGAGCAGCTAGATCACAGTCATGTCCTGAGACATTTGGAGAAAAGGCTGCTTGATGACCTGTTTTCTAATTTAAGAGAGTTTTTATCTAGCTAAACTAGAGATTAAAAAACACAAACAACCCCCTTGTACAGATAAGGTTCCTTGTGTAGTCACTTCAGCAATGTATATAATAGAGGTTACAATGTTTTGCAATTGAGAAGACCAGGTTAGAATGTCTTAAGGTATTTGTGTGGCTGTCTTAGAACACTATAGAATGCATGGCTTATAAGAAAGAGAAAATTTTCTTGCAGTTCTGAAATTCTGGATGTTTACAACCAAGATGTCAGCAGGTTTAGTGTCTGGTGAGATGAAGTATTGCTGCCAGACCTACCAGAGAGAGGAAGAATGCCATATCTTTACCTGTGAAAAATGAATGGGCAGCTGGCAGAATGGTGCCTGAAGTTTCTTTTACAAGTTCCCAAATTCTACTCACTGTGACCTGGGCACAGCTTAATACCACCACATTGGCCATTAAGTTTTAATACCTAAATTTTGGAGACTTTAGTGTCAAGTCATAGCAAAGAGAAAAGTAAACCTTCCGGCAAGTCCAACAAGTATCCATTTATAAAACTGGGTGAACCTAAAGAAACTTCTGTGACCTTTGGAAGGTTGACTTTAGAACCTTTGGTTGCATTTCTCTGTTGTTCATTTGTTGTCTTCCCTCACCCCGTTCTCTTCTTCATTCAGTTCTTTCCTGTAGAATATTGCAGTTAACAAGTAAAAATTGTTGTTATTTTCCAATCTGTAATGCAGAGACCCAGGCAATGACTTCCTGGCAATTCCTTTTTGGCATTTTCCCTTCCAACCATCGGTCCAATCATATCTTTGATCTGTTATTACTGTGTTTTTTGACCATATTGGCAGTTCCCCAGATACAAGAAAAGAAAAGGCAGATCTGCAGATTTGTAAGCCCCGGAATCAAGACTTGGTTGATGAAATCACTCCTCCACTTGCCCTGTTACTGAATCTCATTCCTACTGGGATAGAAAAGCGCATTGGTCATGCTGGCAGAAACAGACTAGATTTCTTCACAGCTATTTTCTCCCTTCTTAACTAAAAACAAGCAGAATACCATACACACTAAGTAGACTCACACATGAAAATACACATGAGGAGACGGTGATGGTATTTGAGACATTTTCACATTTGATGAGCTTTGTCATGTTTGCTAAGTGTAGTAATACGAGCGGCGGGGCTGCATCCTCAGAACCCCAGCCGCACCCTGGCCGCCTCCGGCTAGCTTATGCCCCAAAATAATTACACGGACACTGTATTCTTTTAATCACTGCTTGGCTCTTTAGCTTTAGCCCTTTTCTCGGCTAACTCTCGCTCCTGGACTAACCCATTTCCAATCATGTGTGTCGCACCCCAAGGTGCGCTTACCGGGAAGATTCTAGCCTACGTCCATCCTGGGTCGGAGCTTCATCGCGTGTGCCTCAGAGAGCAGAGCTCTCGCCTCTGCCCGCAGGAGTGGAGCGTCATGTCTCTCCGAGGCTTCTGCCCCCTCGAGGAGAGCTGTTGATTCTCTGACCTCACTTCCTCTTCCGCCCAGCATTCTGCTTCTCCCACTTACGTTCTAACCTATCAGGTCAAGCAGCTTCTTTATTAAATCAACCAATGACCTTCCTCCATCACTTCCCCTTTTTCTGTTTAAACAAAAAAAGGAAGGCTTTAACTTTAACATAGC
>NW_004949127.1:4041920-4115159 GCF_000317375.1 Microtus ochrogaster | reverse complement strand
TGTGCCTCAGAGAGCAGAGCTCTCACCTCTGCCCGCAAGAGAGGAGCATCTTGTGTCTCTCTGAGGCGTCTGCCCCTGAGAGGAGAGCTGTCGAGTCTGACCTCACTTCCTCTTCCTCCCAGCGTCTGCTCCTCCCACCTACGTTCTAACCTATCAGGTCAAGCAGCTTCTTTATTTAATCAACCAATGACCTTCCTCCATCAGCTAAGGAAATCATACTGTGAAGTGGTGCCCCTCCTTCTCTATTGGAGATGGTTTCTGCTCTGAAAACGTCCCATCTTCTTATTTTCTGGTCACTTCTCTCTGTCTCCTCCTCTCCTTCATGTCAGAGCTCACAGAAAGACTTTGCTCTCCTTTTGACAATCATTGTGTAGACAGCATGAGCTCATTCAAGCTGAATTGTCTGGAGGGAACTAAATTTGTTTAGTAGAAGAGCAATTTGGATGACAAGTGCCAGAACACACCAGATGGCACGGTTGGAGAAATGCTTTTCAAACGTCCAGCTCATGTTTCAGGTGGCCTCTCTCTGTTCCCTGTTCTTATTTGCCTATGGTTCACCCATATGAGGAATACAATTGACAGTGACTCAGCATGAGACACATTTACAGCCCCTCCAAAGAATAAATGGTGAGATGTCACCTGGGGTTATTATTGTGGATGTTTCCCAGACCCATTTGGAGATTATGAGACTCACTATTGCTTATTAAACAAGTATGTTACTTAAGTTACAGATTTGGGCATTTTGGACAGCTCCCAATGTCAGTTAAGGCTTGGCATTTCTTGGCAGGATATATCCAAAGTGTTTTAAAACATCTCTCCCCATTTTTGGCATTGTCTAAAGGATTTTATTGGGTCTCATTTGCTATAACTGCCATAGTAAGGTATTTAATGGAAGATAAGCTTTTTCTACTTTAGGTAAAACATCCTAAAATTCAAGACTAGGTTGTAATCTTTGAATCATTATAGTCTTAACATACCCTGAGAACAGGAAGAGAGAAATCAACCTTTGCAGACACAGGTGGAATTTCTCCTCTGAACATTGATAATTCACGTGACATTTACTGTTTGCTTGTGTTTGCAGTGAAATTCTCAATCTTGTGCTGCGCTGTTACAGACCTTTGGAAAGAGCAACACAGATGATGTTTTAGGTACACAAACACTGCAAATGTTTGTAATGCTGGGCATCCAGGGTTTTGATCTGAGGCTATTATTTAGTTCACATTACAATCTTAACTTTTTTACTCTGTATGTTTGTCTCTGTATTTAAATATTTTGGAAGGCTCGTGGAAAAGGCTTATTGTGAATGAAGAAATAAAGCACCCATAGTGTAGATTACACACACATGATGACTTAATTTTCTACTAAATTATTACATATATTTGCTACTAGGAATCCCATAACAATGGCAGAACTAACGGTGGCAATCTCACACGTAATCCACAGTTTGAAGATTCATTGATAACCAAAAATGAAACCTAGAGGAAATGTCCATGAACCTTGCTTACAGCTGTCAGGATATCCTTACAACAAAGTGCTATACCCATACTGCACTTCTGCTCTTCTTACCAAGAGCTCCTGGGGCTCTGGCACATTGTTTTGAACATATTTATTTTTGTGGAGTTTTTTTTTTTTTCAATTTAGGAATGGTGTGTATAAATAGAGAGAAAATTCAGGGCTCAGATTCAAGCCTGGCATTTTAACCTTAAAATGGGTTTTAAGCAAGAAGTACTATGACGTAACTTATGGTTTGATAAGATCCCTGGCCATTGGTGGGGCACAGCTTACGGAGAGCAGAAATGGAAGCAAAAGAAACAGACACATAGGAAGCTGGTGTCGTCGCCCAGGTGAGATCTTAAAATAGTTAGGAAAGTACGTTAGTGATGGAGAAGTCCACAGTGGAGAGATTTTTGTCAGTCTTGGGGTCTTACTGATGGGTTAGGCATGTGGAAAGTAAGAGAAATAAAGGATTCACGAGTGACTACTAGGATTTACTATTCAAGGGCACTTATTTTTATTTGAAGTTATTCTAATTGCTTACTTATTTTCTGCATTTTCTTCCCACCAGGGAAGCTACAGTGAGAAAGGGAGAATTGCTTGTCCCCCTCATTAAATGAGATATTTAGGATGGTGTCTGATGCCTTGATGGATATATAAGTATCATCTGACTACTTAGTATAAACAAAGCCTGCACTAAGGCTGAGCTAGCAAAGAAGAACGAGTAAGAAACATACTCTGTAAATATATATTCTAGCAGAGGGGGGAGAAGTAATTGTGTGAGTTGTTTCAGATCTGTATAAGAGTTTGGTTGCAAAATATGAAAAAAGAGGTTAAGAACAAACAACTTCTCTGGTAGTTTTGTTGTTCTCCTGTTTACTGGCCCTGACTTCCAGGAGAGCAAGGATAGCCCCTAATCTTTGTACTGTACTAGGAATTTAGTGTATTTCCAGGAAATGCAGGAGCCTTTGCTTGGTCCTGGCACATCCTCAGCACCTATTTTCCTTCTAGGAAATATGGCCAAGTCTTCTTCTCTCATGCAGGCTGGCAATTCATAGATCCACGGGTTTCTGCCTGGACAGGCTTATAATCTCCATGTTCCCTTGGCTGTTTGTTCATAGCCCTGGGGAGCTCACACTACACACAGCCTCGCTGCAAATTCAACAGTAGACAGTGCCTCAAGGTCACTAGGGAAAAATTAAATTTGTGAGGGAAATAAATGAAGGCCAATAAGCAGAGAGTGCCTGAAAGCAGTACCCAGAAGAATCTGAGGCATGTGTGTATGTTTATTAAAACAAAATAGAACCCCCTACCTCCTCCATTCCATTGAAGGAACATATTTAAACCTTTTCTTATGAAGTCATTTCTTCCATGACATCTACTTTGAACAGGAAGTTTTGAAAAGAGCTTTGTCTGCCCCTAAGCAGCCTTATCCTCAAATAAGGATGAACCGTGAGGGAAAGATTTCATAGGGTTTTTGGTCAGTTATCAAAATGAGAAATAAAAAGCCTTCCCTAACTGTACTTGTGGAATGGTTTGGTTGCATAGCTGTGCCCAGTCACCCCCAGATTATTACTGTACATGTCTCAGTCAGAAAAGACGTTTTGGTTGTCAGGGAGTCGATAAGTATTTATTTCACACTTTCTGTGTCTTGGTTTTCCCCTCCCTCACCTCCTCCCAAATGCTCCTCACCCATTGAACTCCATGCTTTCTCTTTAGAAAACCAACAAATAAACAACAACAAAAAGAATAACAGTGACAAACAAACACAAGTAAAACTCCTAAACCCATAAAAACACAAGAATAAATACCATAATATATAAGTAAAAGATCAGTAAGATGAAAAAAAAGTCATCCATCCAAGTAAACCAGTATGTTTTTGATCATGTCTCATAATTAACTTGAATGCAGTGTCAAGCAGTTTGGGAAGCATGAGGAGATGATGCTTTTCAAAGGTATTGGGCACACTGGAGATCACCTCACAAGCTACCCTACCCCTCTTATTGGTACCCTCCAAAAGCATAGTCATACTTAGGCTGTGTGCTAAATGACTATACATGGATTGTAGGAGTTCAACATGTTCTCCAAGATATCAGAAGAATAATATAGTCAAAGAAGAGATGTTCAGTAGAAAAGAAAACCACTGAGAATAGCATATTTCAATATAAGCATTTTCCCAGTTGAAAAGCTTAGCTATCATTGTACTGAGAGAGTATTGGCTACAGCTTCAAAGCCCTGGAGCCAGCTTTCTATTTGTATTGGAGATATCCCTATGGGCTTTTTTAAAAATCCTTTAAAATGACTCGTTTGGGTTTTGAATATGCTTTTTGATCCCTGAAGCTCCTTGGATCAGCTGTAGTTCATCTCCTTGAAGGGACTTGGGCAAGAGGAAGGTGAATTTCTGAGAGAGTCCCTTATTGGTGTTGAGCAATGAGAAGGGTCGGAGTCCTTGGTGCATGGGGTATGCAAATGTGTCAGCCTGTAGGAGTTCCTCCCATTCATAGGGTAGGCCTGTTGTTTTAGGAATCCTTTCACTCCCATGGTGTGTTGGTAATTAGCATGTGCTATGAATTGGGATAAAAGATACAGGAAAGTAGTGAGTCTTAAGATCACACACTGTGTCAATCCCCCCCACCTCTCTTTCTGAGACAGGGTTTCTCTGCAGCTTTGGAGCCTGTCCTGGGACTAGCTCTCTGTAGACCACACTGGCCTCGAACTTACAGAGATCTGCCTGTTTCTGCCTCCTGAGTACTGGGATTACAGACGTGCGCCACCAACACCCTACTCTGCATTTTCTTGTGGCTATATATATACCTATTTGTCTAAGTTTGATCCTAAAGCAGCATGAAGTGGTTTCTGCTCTTGAAGCACAGCTTAACCTAGGAGGTGGCTGACACATCCCATTTTCATCTGTATGATCTACTCTATACTATATGCATCTGCCATGTGGGTCCAGATCCAGCTTATTCAGACCTTGGAAAAACAACATGTGTGAAGTAAAGGAACCTGTAAAATGAAATTGCTATGCCATTCCAAGGATAAATTCCACCAAACTGCCACAAGAAAGAAAAAAAAAATACTTTCTTGAAGGCACTGGAATTTTTAAATTCTATTATTTGCATAGAATTGAGGCTTAACCCGTTCAGAAATGAAGGAAGCAGGTGAATAATGGTTGATTTTTCTAGAGTTTCTAGCATGTTGGGAGCATGAGAAGGATGGTGGTTTAGGTTTGGTCACTAGTCCGCACGGAGATGAGTTCAAACAAGAATTGGGAGCTTGGAAGAAAGGTCTGAGTTGGAGGATTGGATTTGGGTACGAAGCAGGGTCCTTTAGCTAGCTAGCTTGATAACTGATTACCTTGGAGAGGGAGAAATTAAAGGAATAAAAATATAAAACAATTGAAAGAAAATGAAGGCCATTGTCTCTTCAAAGATGGTGAAGAGGCAGCTGAGATCGGAAGGTGGCCAGGAAGTAGAGGTGTGATGAATGTGATGAGTGCTCGAAGGGTTGCAGCTGTTTTTGGTTGACTTTTATTTATTTATTTTTGACACATGGCAAGGAATGGAGAGAAAAGGAGGCCCCAAAGCTGTTTATAGTCAGGAATGCAATGATAGTGTACCTGCTTTGTGAATGTACACAGTGAGATTTTTGTTCTGTGTTTCAGTGAAGTGTTGGTTCTAGCTCCAAGAGTTGTTTTCCATTTTCAGTGTGTGCTTATGGCTTTGTTACACTCTTCTCAGGTGAGCAGCTGTGCACTGAAATGTGCCAGGGACGAAACTGCTAAAGAATTCCATGGAGGATGGATGGTCTTGGTTGGAGAATCATTTAATGGCTTTTAAAGTTTTGAGCAGATGGTGAAGCTGCATAAATGCCAATCTGTGAAGATTGAGAGTGATTTTGGTGTTGCCTTCAAATAAAATTATTTTGGCATACCTTGATAATATGCATAGTTCTTTTCGGTCTTCATTATGTGTAAGCCATGTAGTAACTGATTATAACTGGCAATGACTAGTATTACTTTTGTCCTGCACATACAAAATACAAGTATATATGTATATATTTGCATATATATAATGATGGATATAGATAAAGATATAGGATATAGGTAGCTCTATACTGCTTCTGAAAATATACTGACTTAAAGGATGGTTTATCCGAAGAGGAAATGTTGGGAAGAGGCACTACCCTGCCCTCTTCTTAATGAGTTTCCTATCTAGAGATAACATATTTTGTCCCTCTCAAAGGAACTAGGTACCTGATCTGTCTTCCCTGAACCAGTTCTGAATATCCAGGCCCAAGAAAATTTATACCCATAGTCTCTCAGCTGGAGAGGAAAGGTGATGACATCATTTAAGATTTCCCAGTTTCCTAAAAGTTCACATTAGACACAGTCTCACCCAAAGTGTTTCCTTTTCCACACCAGAAAAGAGGAAGAGTGCAGAACACAGACTCTTTGGAGAAAATTACCCTGGTCATGGTTCAAAAAAGGCACGTCTGTGCTTAGAAGGTTACAAGGAACTTCCAAGAGGGTTAGACCAAAGCAGCAGTATATAAAACAGTAACAGATACCATAACTACCACTATGTCTTCCAAATCCCGAAGAGTACCTTTATAAATGTTAAAGAAATTAAACTTAAAATAATGAATTCCATTATTAAAGAAAAGTTTAAAACTGTCCTAAGTCAATTGGATTCTATATTTACAAATATATTGAAATAAACATGAAAGCTAATTGGAAGAATAGGGTGAGTAATGAAGCGTACCTTAAGGACAGGAGCCAGAGGCAGCAGTTTTCCCCATAAACTATTTATTCTGCTTAATGGAAAAATTTTATGAGTGCCAATTCCTCTCAATAGTAGTTATGTGATATTGGGAAAATTACTTAAATTTTTGCTAGCGTGTATTCATTTGTTTTTCTAGATTTCTATTTTATTAAATTATTGTTAAACGTAATATTTAAGAGAACACACTTAGCAAATTCTAAGTGACAATTGACAATATTAGATGTTATAGTTTGTGTTAATAAATTGATAAAATAGTAGAAATTGGAGTGATTCCAGGAGTGTAGTTGGTGGAAGAAAGCAGAGTATAATCTATAAGGGATGGCCTCTGATCGCTGAAGAGGTGGTCCTACAAAAAATAATAATGACTGTTGTCATTTGTATTTCAATAATTACAGTGTTAGAGGCAGTCTGTATGGAGGGTATCCTGAAGACTCAGCAACTCTGTGCTATCTTCTCTGTTTTATAGACACAGAGTCTGAGATTTAGTCTGATTCGAAGGGTCAACCACAGTCATACTGTTGGTGTCAAAGGCAGATTTAAACCTTGGTTTCTGGTTTATAATTTTACCTCATGTCTCCAGGATTCAAAATAAAGTCTGTGGCTTTCCTAGTGTCACCATAGCTCTTCAGGTTTGGGCCCTTGGAAAGGCTGTATTTCTCCTCAGTGAGACCCCATGAGTCTGGACCAGAGAAGTAGATGCTGTAATCAGACCCCATTGGAGTCTGGATCTTGGGGAGGAGATAGAGAGGAGCAGGCTCTCCACACCTATTTGACTTGCAATGTGCAGCATCCAGTATTTTTTATCCACCCATCCTATGCTTTGTTCAAGTGAACTTGACAGTATCCAAGAAATCTTCTGCTGTTGCTTTCACTTAATAAGCTACCCTGCAGAAGGTGGCTGCTTATTGAATTTCTATTACACTCAACTTCAATACATTTGTCCTGGAAGGGTTGTTAGCACGTTCTTGCCTCTAATCTGAGCTTTCTTTAGATTTGCTGTGTGACTGACTCTGTGCCAGACTTGGTTAAAATTCCAATGATACTGATTTTTAGATGGACCTATGAGGCTTCAGAACTAATCGAAAGAGCACAGGTTAAAAAAGGAGGGTTAAATATTTCCTAAATTCAAGCTACGAATCTTAAATTTAACATGTAGTAGTGAACATAATAATGGAAATAATGAACATCTTTTTTATCATCTTCTCTCTCTCTCTCTCTCTCTCTCAAGTATTTAAGAACCTGCTGTGTACATACAAGGGTGAATAGTAAGTACTAGACATGATAGAGACACATTGGTAACACAGTTTGGTCCCAAGTAATAGTTGCAAATTGTTAAAACGCCATATAGGTTGGGATATAAATCTCATGATTTTGCAAAACAACAAATGATGTTTTTTCTTTGAAAACAGGATTTATATTTGTTCTGTATATGGCTGTAACCTATTCTTACTGCTCAGCATAAGCCCTAGCTCAGATAAATGCCTAGTAAGGCATTTTATTATTAGTTGACAGCATTTCTTTTCCTTCCTTCCTTCCTTCCTTCCTTCCTTCCTTCCTTCCTTCCTTCCTTCCTTCCTTCCTTTCTTTCTTTCGACAAGGTTTCTCTGTATAACATTTCTGGCTGTCCTAGAACTCACTCTGTAGATCAGGCTGACCTCTAACTCACGGAGATCCACCTGCCTCTGCCTCCGGAGTGCTGGGATTAAATGCATTTGCCACCACCACCCAACTGACCTAACATTTCTGATTGCAGAATCAAGAGGTTAAAATAAACAAGTTTAAACCCCAAGTTATTTTCCCTTATTTTAATGAGTTTGTAATTTTTATTTCTGAGGTAGATATGATAGACAAATGTTTAAATTCTGAAATTGGAGAATGTGTTTAATGACAGAGTTAAAGAATAGTTTATTCTTCAGTAAGAGCAGAAAGCTCACGAAGTTCTCCGTGAATCTTTGGTGGTTTTAAGCTGTAATACCAGACAGCTTGGGAAATTTCTCAACAAATGATATCTATTGGACTATATATAATACTCTTGAAAGGCAACTAGGAAAATAGCTTCTAAATTTTATCTCTCTTCTGTTATTTAAAAGTAGAACTTACTTGAACACTTAGCAAGTTATGGAGGGAATTAACTAGTTATCTGATAGCATTTTGCACATTTGAAAACATATTTAAAGGTGCTGGTTTCCCTTGAAAGTTAAGTCCTCAGATACAGGAATAATGGTCTCTGATTACTAACTTTTTTAGTGTTGGCTTGCATTTATTTTAAATGGCTTGTCTTAAATTTAAAATTGGAGGCTGTATCTGACCATGCTGTTTGTGAAAGGGATTACATTTTACAGAATATTCCCATGCTATCTGAAACCATAGCAAATACTAGAGGTTTTTATGCTTGAAATGTGTTTTAATCAGTGATGGATTTTGAACTTTTGCCAGCCAATCCTGGACTCTTTAGGCCTAGGTCTGAGGTACACATTATCCAGATGTTTATAAAGTGCCTTTCTGCTAATGCCCTGTTTATACGTTGACTTTGTGGTTAAAAAACTACACTCGCTTACTTCAAAGCACCAGATGAAAGTATTTACATCAACCAAACATTCTATTTGAGCCACCCTCCAGCTCTTCAACACCCTCCCTGCCTTAAAGCAACTCGTTCTGTCACCACCCATTTTCTTCATGACACAATCAAAAATTCAGTCTGTTTGGTTCATTTTCATGTGAATAGTAAATTCTGCAGAAGATCTTGTATGCATCTCCTCATTCTTGTACTTTATATAGAAGGTATTTTCTCTTCAAAAAAAAATTACTGCATTTCAAGTGTTAGGGTATTAATTGAAACTATGGGAAATAAGTAGGAACAGACTCTAATTTCTCAGAACTCTGCCACAGATCTAACCCCCTCTTCCTGACTAGCCAGTGTAAGGCTATTTAGAAAGGCTCTTTGGAGAAAGGAGTAGAAAGGGGGAAGAAAAGGATATTAGAGCTGCCATTAAACCTTCAGGCTCTGAGAATACAAAAGCAGTTGAATTTCCTCCTCCCCTCACTCCTCCTTGCCTCTCACCCACTCCCTGGCTCAAAGCCTCTCTCCTTCCCTTGCCCCTCACTTCCTTTCCTCCCTCTCTTCCTTTATCCCTTGTAGGCAGTCTCTGTGAATAATGCAGACTGTTCTAAAGCCTTCAGTTCCCCCAAGCTGCCTCCCACAGCTGCAGCCTTATGAGACCACACCTGACTACTTTCTTTTTCAAATTAAGAACATCTCAGAGGAGCTGGAAAGATGCCTCAGTGGTTAGAGCATTGGCTGCTCTAGAAGAGGACCAAGTTTGGTTCCCACACCCTGATCAGGTGCCTCACAATTGCCTATGGCTCCAACTCCAGTGGGGTTAGCTCTCTCCTCTGGGCAGCTGCACACATGTGGCAGGCAGGCAAGCAGACAGACAGACATACACACATAAAAATAAAATTCTTCTAAAAAATATTACATATCACATATATAGAGTCATGCTTTTAGTTTTAAAATGTTTCATCTTTTTCTGATTATAAATGTAACCTTTAGTCTTCTCATAAATTTAGAAAATGTAGAAAAGAAAAAAATGAACATAAAAATCATTCATGATCTCACCACAACAAATATCATGTTTTTACAGACATATTTTACTGTAAACATTCACATTCATACAAAAATAGGGCATGAATGTGTACAATATTTTGAAATATGTCTTAATCATTTTCTTGAGCATTACATATTCTTCCGGATATTATTTTGTGTCACTGCAGTTACCTGGAATGACTCTTCTGTTCTCTATTTGGTCTTTCCTGTCAAGTTCAAAAGAAAAATAAACCTGTCATTTCCAGATCCAAAATTGTTTTTACTATACCTTATTTTGTTCTGTTACTTATGCACAAAATTTCATTTGTTTACCATGATTTACATACAATTTGGCATTTTCCCTTTATTATCTAGAAAATTTTCACATTATTTCCTTTGCTTCATAATTAACATTTGAATAATTGTGAAATATTCCATTAAAATTGAGCATCATAATTTATACCAGTTTCCATATTATCAAGTTTTTAGCTTATTAATACTTAAATATGTATGCATTTATTTATGTGTACAGATGTTTTGCCTGCATCACATGTATGCCTGGTGCTCACAGAGGCCAGAAGAAGGTGTTGAATTCTTTGGAACTGGAGTTACAAACACCTGTAAACTCATGTGGGTGCTGTGATTTGAACCCAGCTCTTCTGAAAGAGCAACTATTTGAGAAAATACTGTTGTAAATAATTTTAATGTATTTCAAAATAAATATACTAGAATATATACATATAATCAGCACTATTATATACGTAACTTCTGTAAATCTAAACCTTTTTTTTACACAGGTGCCACTGTGTTGGAAAATGTATCAAATATCAAATGTGTCTGGTATTTCTCTTTTGAAATTGTCTTTAGAATCTATTAATGGGCCAAAAAATTAAAAACTAGACTTATTTTTATGACATATCTTGGCTTAAACTACAAATCATTCGTTTCCACTCTTTCAAAAAAATCAATTCTTTTTTTAAACACCAATTTTGCCTCCATTTAAATGACTGGAATGCTGCCAAATGCTCTGAAGGCAATTCCAGAGGGAAAGTTCTCAAAATGTTTACAGAAATGAGTGATAACTGCAATGACTGCAGCTTACCATAGTGATGGCTGTGGAGGGCCAACACTCTCTCTGTTAAGTGAATTTGAATAGCATTGTTGTCATATTTGTTGTCAGTAATCATCCTACCAGACATCATGTGTGTCAGTTTCTTAACAGCTGGACCTTATTGCTTTCTGGCACTTCCATTAAAGATGGGTGCATGGGAGTGTACCAGTGCACACTGATGAGTGATTTTACAGGCATGGATGCCCAAGGAGAGCATTCTTTCTCTGTGGACAGGGATTTGCCTTTAAACAGACCCATTTTTTAATAAAGCTTCCAACTCTCCAACACTGTGGACCTGTAACCTTCGGAGTTTGTTGGAAATAAAAGTTTTCTGACGTCATCTTCTCAATCTGACATTCTGAAGGTTGAAGTCAATAATCTATTCTAGCAAGTCCTCTGTGCTATTCTGACCCAGGATTGGTAAATGGGAATGTTTGCCTGGACAACAGAGAAAAACAAAGCTAAGGGAGATGATTTTATGATGAAAAGTGATGTAAGAAACCACAGGTTGGCCGGGCGTTGGTGGTACACGCCTTTAATCCCAGCACTCGGGAGGCAGAGGCAGGCGGATCTCTGTGAGTTCGAGGCCAGCCTGGTCTACAAAAGCTAGTTCCAGGACAGGAACCAAAAGCTAAGGAGAAACCCTGTCTCGAAAAATCCCCCCCCCCAAAAAAAACCAAAAACAAAAAACCCACAGGTTGGCAAATTTAATGCATGTTTCCAAAACCATGATAACGGAGAAAAAATTGTGCTGTAGACACTTGATACATGAAAGCAAAACCAATAAAATCTTTGTTGTTATGGAGCTGATGATTTGGAAAAACAAAAATGTATAAATAGGTATAAAATATACAGTCGAAATCAATGCTGTGTGACACTTGGGCATGAATGTGCACACCATATGGGTGATAATGATCATGGCCATCTACACACCGCGCTGCCTTTGAGGTGAAAGGGTCTTTCCGTCTCTGCCAAAAGACTTTTAAAGATTTGAGGCTTAAATAGATTCCCTTAAACATATAAAGATTAAAACCTGGCTTTAATGTTCACCATTTCTTAAGTTTGAGGTATTTGATGTATTCATGAATTCTGTGTTTGTGACTACACCTCAAAAATGAGTATTTTGGTACCTGTCTCAGAATTAATCTAATAATTAATAAATAATAAATAATTATCTAATTATTCTTCAGTAAAATGATAATACTTTATAGTATTTTTAAATAAAAAGACAGATCATCAAAAATGCTTTATTAATAATATGGATTATTATTATTAATGGGAGGAGAGGTGGGAGGGAGAACTGTGGTTGAAATGTAAAATAAAATTTAAAAAATAAATTTAAAAAATTGTCTGCTGTATACAGATAGCCCTAGTACTCAGTTGTGATTGGTACCAAGAAAACACTAGTTCTCTGATTCGTCATAGATGGCATATTGGTGGCCTGTCACTGCAGAAAAAATCAGTTACAAGCATATCATATGACTGATGGCAGAAAAAAAAAGATCATTTCAGCACATTTGTTGGGGGAGGAGGCCGATTGTTTGTCCCAGCTGCCCAGAACCAAAATAACCACACAGAAACTATATTAATTAAAACACTGCTTGGCCCATTAGCTCTAGCTTTCCATTGGCTAACTTTTATATTAATTTAACCCATTTCCACTAATCTGTATATTGCCACGTGACAGTGGCTAACCAGCAAAGATTCGGCATGTCTGACTCTGGCTGCTCCATGGTGTCTCTCTGACTCTGCCCTTCCTTCTCCCAGCATTCAGTTCTGTCTTCCTTGCTTACCTATGTTCTGCCCCATTAACAGGCCAAGGCAGTTTCTTTATTCATTAACCAATAAAAACAACAAATAGAAAGAAGGGCCTTCCACACCATACACTTGTATGTTAATTTGCTACAGATGTCCAAATGCCTGTGTGCTGGAATGTAAAGCCTTCCACGGTCACTGCGCTAGCATCATGCTGTCTCTCTACTAGTTGTGGCACAGGCACACACCATCAAGAGTTTGATTCTGTTTATTGGTTATGCTATCATTTGTTTCAACAGAATGACTGTGGGGTTTTGAAAACCCAAATGAGTGTTAAGTATGTTTCCATCTCCATAAATTCATTATTAGTCCTTTATCATGTGGATCCTGTGTACAGTTCTTGTATTTCAGTGTGTTACCTTAATGTTCCTTCATCTGTATGGTTCATGGTTTGTTGTTGGTTGTTTTAAGATGCAGAATTCTTTCATTTCCCTGCTACCTGGTATGTGACTACCCTGTTTCATTCCTTCTAGATTTTCACATTTATACATGGAAATACAGAAAACATCATGTTATATCTTTCTTTTTACCATAGTGCCAAGGAATTTTCCAAAGCAAAACAACCAGGACATGGTGTTTTTATAAGTTTTGCTACATATTGAGGGATCTCTCTATATACAGAGCAGGCTATGGAGACTGAGTCATGACACTTGAGAACATACTAGCTGAGGTTTGGTTTATCTGGAGTGTCTGGAGCTTTCCCTTTCAACTTTTTGATCTCCCCAGTTAACCCACCAGGTCAGTCCACTCTGGGAAAGCAAAGTGTTCTGATTCCAACAGTAGTGTCTTCACAAAACACCTCATGGACATGCCTGCATGTTTGACCAACTACCAGAGCACTTTCTGGCTAGTCAAGTTGACACAAAAATTTATTCATCACTACATCTTAGAAAAATAAGGGCTTAATCACAAAAAAATTATGGTAGGTGGTTGACTTGTTATGTTGTGAGAAGCCCGGGCTCATTCTCTCTGTTTTTACTTTTATACCTTTGTCTTTGTGCTGGATGACAGTGGACACAGATAGCTATTGGTCCTTCAAGCTTCTATTCTTATTGTCTAAGTGAGAAAGGAAACAACAAGGTACAGAAAGAATTGTCTCAGTCACTGTTCTGTTGCAGTGAAGAGACACCATGACCAAGGCAGCTCTTATAAAGGAAGACATTTAATTAGAGGCTTACTTAGCGTTTCAGAGGCTTAGTCCATTATTATCATGGCAGAGAGCATGGCGCCTTGCAGGCAGATGCTGCAGCAACACCTGAGAGCCTCATCCTGATTCTCAGGCAGAGAGAGGGAGACTGGGCCTGATGTGGACTTTTGAAACCTCAAAGTCGTTGACATACTTCTTCTAACAAGGCCATACCTCCTATTCCTTGTAATGCTTTCAAACAGTCCCAATCCCTGGTGACCAAGCATTCAATTGTATAAGCCTATGGGGGCCTCTCTTACTCAAACAACTACAGAAGGACAGAGCTCCTTCTCTGAACTTTTGCCTTGATATTTGGGTAGGAATGTGCTATTTGTCCACCTCTGCCACAACATTTTAGCAACTAAGCCACTTTCTAGACCCAACATTTTATTTTTCTAAGTTTACATCCTTGCATGCATTTTACTTTTTAAAGATCTTGGTTACATTAATGTTTGTTCTATAGTTTATTTTATCCTTTTTGTACATTTTATAGGGTCTTTAAATTAACTTTTATCTGGACTACATATTTATTAGTAATGTGTTTTGATGATTTTTTATTTTAAAATATTGTCAAATACTGTCATTTTTCTAAGGAATGTTTTTTTGATATTTTTATTATCAAATACATTTAGCATGAATACATTCGTTGAACACAAAGATATCATCAAGCAACATCTATAAAATCTTGAAATATGGTTAATCTTATAAATCCTTGCTTTATAGAAGGAAGAGTTATACGTGGACTTGACTTTTTTAGAAGCACATTCTAGCATGTGATGGTAAAGCACTTGTTTACAGAACAACACAGAAAGGGCAGTTGAGGATGGGCGTCTCCAATGCTACCCAGGTGATTGCAGAAGGTTTATAGGAAGAGCCATCTAATTGAACCTGAAACAAAATGTCCAGCTATTATTGTCTGGAAGGAGCAGGATGCCTTGGGGGTCAATACTGCGGGGAAAAAGGCACCTTCAGTAGGCTAAGAAGCCTCTTTGAGCTGAGTGGGACTTGTCGGGAGTGACAGGTGCTGAGCACAAAGAACAAAACCGTGGCCACACTTCAGATTTTCTACAGCACAGCTTTGTATCTTCCTTTCTGGCAGGGAGAGCGAGTGGAGAAGTCTCTACATAGGGTAGATGGGAAATACTCCATCTAGAAAGTGTTAATAGCTGGGATACTGTGAGCTATACTCCTGTCTTAGTCTTTCTTACAAAAGGATGAATAGGTATTTCACAAAACCCAGTTCTTTATGAGATGGAAGAAGTGTGTGTGTGAAAAAACTTTCCATGGCCAGTGGGACTTAGGAAATGTTCAGCGGAGCAGGCTTCCCAATTCTGTTATTTCTCAGTGCCTGTGAGAGACTAGTGTACATGCAAATCCTCCAGTAGGGAAATAGGCCCTGACTTAATCATGTGTCTTCTCTCTCCACCCAGTAAGCTTTCTTAGGTTCATATCTAGTGGGTTATGCATTGAAAGCAATTGATACTTTCTCTCATATCTATGTTCCTCAAGTCTCTGACTTTCTCTTGCTGGGAAATGTTTGTGTGTATGTACAGTCCCCTGTGGGAGTGTGGGTGCATATATGCCAAACCTTGCATGTGCATGTCAGAGTTGGTCCTCTGTTTCTATCTTGTTTGGAAGATACTCTCTTCATTACCCACCTCTATGCAAGCCAAATTAGCCAGGCTGTTCTCTGCTGGAGACTATGTCAGGCTTTTTATGGGTTCTGGAGATTGGAATTAGGTCTTCATGTTTGGGTAGTTAGAGCTTTACCTACTGAGTTATCTCCCCAGTTCTATTCTGTTTTTATTTAAATTTTAAAGAATAAAGAATGTTAAACTTTTCAAATGTCCTCACTTGATGTTAGCCAAGAACTATCACATGCTATGAGTAGTAAGGTCAATTCTGTTCTGGTAAGAAGGCATGAGCTAATGATAATGTATAATGGAAATTTAGGCTGTAGCAACCTAATGAAAGATAGTGGTCTGAATGAACTGTTTTCTGTTTGTCTGTCTGTCCATCACCAGCACATCTACTGTCATCCATCTATCTGTTTATCTATCATCTGCCTATCATCTACCATTGATCAGTGACCTACCTATGGTCTTGCTATGTAACACAAATAGGACTTCACCTGACTCCAAAGTCTCCTCCCTGGGATTATAGGCCTGCATCAATACACCCATTTAACTGATATTTAGATACCTTTCACTCTAATTAATTAGCTTAATTAATTAGTTACAGGGTTTTTCTTTTAGAGTTGACACAGACAACAGTAGGTAGTTTATCCCATAGGACATTTCTTTGGCTAAAGTTATAGTTGACACCTGTCAAATTATTTTGGTGTCTCATGTCTTTATCACTTGCATCATCATTGTTAAATAAACCATATACATCAATAATTTATTCTTCTAAGTCTTCATTTTGATTAATACTGATATAGATATGTTATATTAGAATAAAAATGAGAGGGTAACCAAATTAATGTGATGAAACAAGTATACATAAACAAAAACTGTATAAGAAAAAATCAAATAGAAAACATATGTTTTGTGATATTGAGTTTGAATTGCAAATTACATAACATAATTAATATTTATGTCAGACTTTTTAAATGCCAAGATGTTAAGTGTAAAATTTTAGGTATTTAAAAAATTTCTGAAATTGTTTCACAGGAAGATACTTCATGCTGTCCTTGTATCTCCTGTACATTTTTGAATTTTAGAGAAAGAAGCCACAAGTTGTTTCTCTGTGCTATGGCTATTAAAACACAGGGTTGCTTATTCCTCTAAGCATTCTGACCATCTTCCTTCTTTTCACACTCTGGTCTTGTTGGGTGCCTTGCTCTGTTTGGGAAGACACTCGTCTCTGAACCTCTGCTTGTAAAGTGTTTCCTCACTGGGGTCTGTAGAGATTAAAATACTGATCATGTCTGTTGGGAACACACCCCCATGCAGCTCCTTTTCCCTGTGGAATACATTTAGGAATCTGACTTTGTTCTGCCTCTTTTATACCCTTTCAACTGAATTGCAGAAGTTGGAAATAAAAGGTGGCTCCCACCCATACCGTGCTTCTCTCCTGGGCAGGTCTTTTGTTCTTAACTCATGGGGAGAGAGACTGTTTTGGTTTTTCCCTTTGTGAAATTATATGGTAGAAACTTTTGTGCTTTTGTGTAGTTAATGACAGTATAAAAGTCTTAAATGAAAAAAAAAAGTCTTAAATGAATTTACTTTTACTACGGTTAGTGACAGTTTAAAAGTCTGAGATGAATTTACTTTTAAGATGTTAGATCTAAAAGAAAAAAAATACAATAAAGCCAATTGTAATTATTCCAAGAGAGTTACTTTCAAATTACTTTTTAAGACAAACAAGACATTCTACTAAACAGAGAAAGTATTTCTTTTAAAACATCTCTAATAAAGACGTTTTCAGAAGTTCAGACACAAGAGCCTGCAGCTTCAAAAGCTTAATCTGCGTGCCATTCTCATGACCAGATCCTTTCTTCAGAAACAGTCCCAAGCTCTAAGTACCCTGTATGTACTTAGCCAATGTGTTATTTGCTCCTACAAAACTCGGGCTGTTTCTCCTGGCGACAAATAACCACCCTCTTGTCACCTGCTTTCCACAGCATGTGACATTAGCACCACGCAACTGCTCTCTGGGTCTGCTGTGAGCCTTGCACATTCAAAGACCTCAGCGGTATAAAGAACCTGGTGCCTTTAGAAAGAACCAGTCAGCAGTGATTAGCTTTAAAGACGTTAGACCTATGTGTGGCAATCAAGGGGGAGATTTCAAACTTACTTGCTTAAACATGGTATGCGTTTTATGTAGATATATGGAAAAAATTCAGGTGTCTTCAAATGATGAAACTTTTGTAAGATGCACAAGAAATTTAATGAGATTTAAAGACCTGGTGGCAGCTTTCAAGTTTCATTTTTTAAATATGTTCATTTTATATTTTGTGTATGCTATCATAAATCTCATAAATTAGGTATACAGAAACACAATTTTCCAAATGAGAAAATACTAAGATTTTCTTCTTTAAAATCTGGAAATTGCAGCTTGATTTTTATAAATAAATTTTTTTCTTGCATATAATCCTAAAGTTATGAAATCTGCCTCCAACTTGCTCAGTGATGTCATTTTGATATGTTCACAGAGTTGTGCAACACTCACTGAGTCTAGAACATTTTAATTAATACCCCAAAGAGACTCGATACTCACTAGCATTCACGCACATTTGTAAACTAACTACATTTTATTTTCATAGAGACTGAGGATGTCTCTTGGGTCAAAATGCTTGCCATGAGAGTATGAGGACCAGATCAAAGGAACAATGGAAAAAAATAAGAAACAAAAAAGACTCTTTAGACTTAAGCTGGGTAAATGTAGCCTGCCTTCCTGTTATCCTAGAACTGCAGGAGACAGAAAAAAGTAATTATTAGGTGTATGCTAGGTAGATTAGACAGATCAACAAGTTCTGGGTTCCTCATCATGCAGACATTAATATATAGATTAACCATCACAAATAACTGTTTCCATTAGTGCCATACATGTAATAGATTTCCTTTTCTTCTAACAAAATAATCAGCATTTCTTAATAGCATTACAAAATTTCTTGGTTGTTTTACTGTTTTTTTTCTATGCAATTTTCTGCATCATCACAGGGTTGAATATTCTGTGTTTTGTGTTTCAATGGATAGAGGGGAGGCCCAGTGTTAGTAACTCTAGAGCTGAGAGAATCTGACCTGGTTTCTTGCCACACATGTGGACCTTGTCTATAACCTTGATGGGTTTCAGAGGCTCCCTCGCCCTCCTTATGTGAGTTCATTTCTTGGTTATTTTATGTGGGATTCCCCTCTTCATGCTGTGAATACCATTGGTTAATAAAGAAGCTGTCTTGGGCCTGGCAGGGCAGAATAGTGGTAGGCAGGAAAAACTAAACTGAATGCTGGGAGAAAGATGGCAGAGTCAGAAAGACACCATGTGCCGTGTAGCCACCAGAGGGAAAAGATGCCAGCTGTTAGCTGGACCTTGCCAATAGGCCACTAACCTTGCAGTAAAATATAAAATAATGGAAATGGGTTAATAATAGATGTAAGAGCTAGCTAGCAATACGCCTAAGTGGTTGGTCAAGCAGTAATTTAAATAATATAGTTTCTGAGTGATTATTTTGGGTTTGGACAGCTGGGAACAAGCAAGCAACCTCCTTACTACAGTTATTCTTGGTTATGACAGCATTGTCACTATCCTGAAGAGATTATGCCAGTTTGCCACATTACGATTGTCCAAACTACAAAAATGTAATCTTTTAAATGACATAATTATTAAACTTAGGTTTGTGCAGTTTTATCAAAACTAAAAGTTATATTCATATAAAAAGCAAATCCACACATCAGTAAAAGTCTGGGTCAATATATAAGTGCTTTGGATAAGTTTTCACCCTTGAGGTAATCTGGTGGTACATTTTCTCAAGTCCTCACACAGGTGTTCAGGAATATCAAGATGGTGTGCCCAAGATCCCGACAGCCTGTATCACAGTGGAAGATGCAGAAATGATGTCACGAATGGCTTCTCGTGGGAACAAAATTGTTGTTCATCTGGAGATGGGAGCAAAGACCTACCCAGATGCTGATTCCTTCAACACTGTAGCAGAGATCACTGGGAGCAAGTATCCAGAGCAAGTGAGTGACACGGGAGGACTTCTGGTAGAGGACGTTCTGGTCCGGTGGCCATTTTTAGAACAGTTGGGAGAGAACATGAATCTGTTAGGATGGCCCTTATAGACTCATTAAAGCCTGAAGCTTCATATACTTTCCCCATTAATTGTTCACCACACTAAAGAATGGAAGACAAACTCAAGGGCAGAATAAGACCCACAACATGGAAAGTCAATCTGAACGGAAGAGAAAGTTGTGTGTATTCCCTTTAGAGCTAGAAATCATCCCAACAATTGAGACTGTGTTAATTTTATGAATATTTTAAGAATCATTTCAAAGTACAATAATGTAGAATCTAGTTTCTTCATTACGAATCAAGGAAACTAACCTAGATAGAAACTTCTTGTCTAGGTCTGCACAGAGCTACAAAGTCTGTGAAAGGACCAAGCTCAGAGAAATACAAATTCAAACCAAGCTTTGATCCACAGTTCAAAGTGAGGATTACAAATTTCATGTATGTTTCAAATGATTTTAGAAGCATATCTACACTAGCCAAATGTTACGTAATGGGCTATTTGTTCCTGGACTTTAGAGAACTTATCTCCAAAGCAACTGGCCTGTCACTGATCTTTATAAAGATATGTGCCACTACCAGAATTAGTGTGAGAAGCAGATGAGACGTGTCTACCAGAGAGCTTGCATGTGTTGGGCACATCATAGGCACTCACAGAATTTACATATACTTAATATGATACAAAATATGCAAAATATTTTGTAGACATTCTGATATAAGTCTTTATTAGTAACAACTATAACTCTGAAAATGCAGCTTATTATTTAGAATTATTCATAATTTCAGATGTGTATTCCTGTGACGGTGAGGTGAAGGAAAAGGTTAGCAGTTATGCCTGGTGATGGAGAAGTGAGATTTCTGCACAGGTCTGGATGTCACACTTCTGCGCTCCAGTAAAGGCCCTTAAAGGTTAGGACCCTTTCTGTGCTTCTCAGAGCCTAGAACCTGGGCGTCATTATTCATGGGGTCATGACAAAAGCAAGATCTCACCACCACAGTGAGCCAGTTAGCCATAAAGAAACTGAATTTAAGTGTTGATAAAAGAGCAAGTCTGTCTCCTTGTCCTTTTGGGAAATTGGTCACAGGAGAATAGTTAAGAGCCTGTATCCCAACAAAGAGTCATCAGGTACCTTACAATATAGTCTTCACTGGGTTGTCTTAGCAGCTTTCTGAGGTAGACAGCAGAATCTGAACCTCGGGGAGGCAGTGGGAGTGTAATATAGGAATCTTCTGTAGCAGCAATGGCGTGTCAGGGTCTAAGGCTGAGGTGTTAGGCAGAGGAGGTTTGGGGAGCCAGAGATT
Source organism: Microtus ochrogaster (assembly GCF_000317375.1). Classification (NCBI taxonomy): domain Eukaryota; kingdom Metazoa; phylum Chordata; class Mammalia; order Rodentia; family Cricetidae; genus Microtus; species Microtus ochrogaster. The sequence continues at coordinate 4,094,151 of NW_004949127.1, read as the reverse complement.
GTGTATATCTCAGTTGCTCTGGCAACTCCCAGGAGGCCATGGGCATTTCCTAGCTGGGACAGCTGGAGCCTCTTTATGTAAGGAATAAATTATCAATTTAAATGGGTCGTTGAATGAACTCTGAAAACATATGCAGTAATCATTACTACAACCATGGTCGAGACTGTTTTCGTCATACACAGGCTCCCTCGGGCCTCTTTGTAGTCCATTTCTTTCTCTGTCTCCTTTCTCACTAGGAAGCAAGGCTTTTCTACTTCCAGTTATGGGGAGTGGAGGAAGCCCTGAGTAGTGAAGTCCTGAGTGTGTCTTTGTTTAGCATGGCCATGTTAGGGTCCCTTGACTTAGACCCAGGGAAGTGACAAAATCCCTTCCCTAGCTGGTGATTCTCAGGGGGTTGACAAAGCCTTTCTCTGATCCATGAGAGGGTGTTGATAGTATATGCAGAAAATGTCCACCATATCTGTCCTCTCTTAGATTTTTATGACCTGCTTCCTTACAGAGACTGCTCCTACTAGGATTAGCTAAACCTGTGTTCTTGCTCCAGCTTTTTGCCCTAAACCCTTTCTCCTTGTTTATCTGTGTGGAATAGTCCACCTCCTTGTTCATCTATATGCAAAAACCCCATCTCCCTGTTCAACCCTATATAGCATAGGGAGCTTCCAAGATGTTTCATTTCCTCCATCAGAGAGCCTTATCTACCTGATTCCAGCTTTTCTGCATGTCTCTCTGTGTGTGTGTCCTTTCTTCATCTCCCCAGTCAGATCCATCCCTGGACATGCCAGGCCGATGCATTTGTGGTCTGATGATGTGTAACACCTTCTGCCTGGGTGGGAACACTTTCACCAATTTGAGCAGCTGTTTAAACTTTGATGAGCAGAGTCATTATGAAAAGTTTTATATTGGTTAGTACATTTGTTCATATCATAGCCTCCGGCTGGAAAATTTTAGGGAATGGGGTTAAGTTTTAAGCTGTCAAACCTGTTCTTTCTTTTCTTTCTTATTGTAAACTTTTTATGGCTGAGAACCAGCCAAACTAAGTCATGGGAGGAAAAAGACATGTGTGGCAAGCATGAAACATTTCATTGTTTATTTTCCAAATTTCTGAAACATGCTTGTGGCCCTGCATGCCTCTGGGCTCAGCTAAAAAGCAAACAGAAACAGCTCCAGCCAGACGGCTTATTTTCAGTAGACTGCCACCCAGGTAGGCAAAGCAAACCCAGGTGACTAGGCATTCCTGGATTCAAGTCATCCTGGTTTACCAGATGGGACTCACAAGCATGGGACTGTGCTTGTTCATAGACTGTACACCTTGCCCTGATTAGTGATACAACAATTTGAAAATAACCATAGTTACTGATGAAGACTAATACACATTCCCAGTGTGCTTGGTGCTGATAGGTGTCATTCTCGATTCTTTTCACATATTTATTATCTCCTTAATAAGTAAAGTTGTTATCCCCATATAACAGTCAAGGCAAACAAAGCTACAAGGAATCACAGAGTTTGTGATCTGGGTAGCAGAACTGGGATTCAGTTCACATCTATCCTATCCAATAACCTATGTTCTCAGCCATTCTTCACAGTGTACTTCTTAATCTCTTTCTGGTTTGTAAAATACTTATACCTAAACAAGGCCCCTTTTTACGTGGAATAAAGGAAAATGGAAACAACCGTCAGCGTTAAAAGTAGAAAATGCTTATTGAATACATGTGTATGTAAGGCATGAGATTAGGAGTCATTCTGAGCCAGAGAAGAGAAAAGATAAAAGGGTGTTTCCTAGTGGCTGGTGGGCACATTCAAAAGTGCCAGCATGGCTGTAATTGCATCATTTTACTGTAATTATTTATTGCTTACATGTCTACCTTTTAGCTGCATTTCTGGGTACTCTGAACATATTTATTCTATGCTTTAAAACACTGAAAGGCTGTGTGCACTGAATTCTGTGGGCAGTAAATTCCGGAATGAATTTAATCTCCCCTGTAGCCCTGTATGCTGGTTGGCTTGGTACTGACTGCTGCATAGTTCTGTGACTTATAGTTTGCTCTCGTCTTTATTTTCCTCAATCCCAACAACAGGGTTGATTATTACAGTCCTCACTTTAAGGATGAGGAAGCCAAAGAAGATTCAGATGTGATTAACAACTAAAGTCAGTGATATACCCCACAGTGTGAGATAAAAGAACACAAAGTATGTGAAACTAGGAATATCTTCAGCTGATAGTGTTTGTCTAGTATGTATGAAGCCCTGGGCTTGATCCCCAGCATTGCGTTAAAAATGGGAGTGGTGGCATTTGTAATTCCAGTGCTCAGGAGATAGAAACAGGAGCATCAGAAGTTCCAACTTGTTCTTGGCTACTTGACAATTTTAAGGTCAGTCTGGGATACAGAGGACCTTGTCCCAGAAGAAAACGGCATAATTGTAATTCTTGTACAACTTGACTTAGTCACTGCACACAGCCTTTCAGTGTCTCAAAGCATAGAATAAATATGTTCAGAATATCCAGAAATGCAGCTAAAATGTAGACATGTAAGCAATAAATAATTACAGTAAAATGATGCAATTAGAGCCATGCTAACACTTTTGAATGTGCCCACAGTGCTTTCTATCCCCTTCTGAGATGTGGAACTGAATTCCTCGCTTACATGTGAACACATGTTAGTGACTAACTTCCAATGAATGGTGGCCAAGACTTGAGCCAAAAGAGCAATTGGCTTGTAAGCAGTGCGTTTTTCTCTTCACACATTGTTTGTTCATGCTAAAGTAGATGCCAGTTATCATGTTGGGAGGGCACATTAGGCCACACATGGGGGAGGTTCATGTGATAAGGACCTAAAGCCTTTTGCCATCACACAGCACAAGCTGACTGACAAGTTGGTCTAGATGCCTGACTGCAACCCTGGCCCATTCATGTCAACGATCATGACAGACCTCACTGAACCATGCCAGATTCTTGACCAACAAAAGCTATGGAAATAATAAATATTCGTTTTAAGACACTAATTTTTCTAGAAAACTCACATACCAATCAAGAGTGGAAAGGAATATAATAGAATAACTGTGTCTGAGTTGTCACAAAAGCTGAATGGTGAAGATGAGAAGTATGAGCTAGAGTTTAATGAGTTGGTAAAAATTTATTGCAAGACGTCCTATGCAAAAGAGGTGGCTGTGTGCACAAACACATGGACGTGTGCCACAGCCAACACACTTAAGAAATTGCACAATACTGGATGAGAAACAAGTCACACAGCTCAAAATGAACATGATTTTGAGAAATTTATCATGTTATAATGTAACAGCTGCTGTTCATATAGTGATTATGATCCAAATGGATTGTTTTAGAAGAGAGGAAATTGATCAAAACATTGTTTGAAATATTTATTTGCCTAGATACAGGGAGGAGGGGCTTGGTCTTGCCTTGAAGTAAAGTGTCAGACTTTGTTGGCTGCCCATGGGAAGCCTTGCCCTTTCTGGCAAGTGGGGGGTGAGGTTGAGAGAAGGGGATGTGGGAGGAGGGGAGGGAGTGGGAACAGGGATAGCTATGTAAAATGAGAAAATATTGTATTAAAAAATCTTAATAAAAAGATAGAACACTTATATAGCTTCATACACAAGCCTGCCCAGTCACTAAATTATACCTTGAGAAAGACAAATCAAATTTACCTACATTCTATTTGGTTCTATTGTCTTGGGGCAACCAAAATGTTACCTTTTCAATGAGGCAGTTAATGTTATACTAATATATTTTCGTAGCATCAAAATACATATTATTTTGACTTGCCCTTATGAAAATAAAGGATTTTAAAGAGAAAAAAAGAAAAAAACCATAGAGTGCTGTCATATAAGGAGTCAGACTATTCAAAGCAGCCACTTTTCTCTGGCACTTCACTGTCTGGGTATATGTTTTGAAAACTTTTGCTTAATGTAGAGCCAAGAAACTAACTAATGAGGAACACCTGGGTTTTCCCTGGGACTTCACTGCTGCAGTCCTGCTACAACAATCGGGTAGAAATTAATATTTCATAACCAATTAGATGATTTCCTATGCATCATGTTACTCAGCTGAGATTTCAGGAATAGACTTGCCCATATCGACTTGTTATTCGATGCCATACCTCATTCATTGACTGACTATTGCGTGCTACCTATGTATTTTCCACAGTGATAGACTCATAAGCCTACTTTGGCATTTCCAGAAATCTCTAGGTATCTAGTTTCAAGTTTACAGTTCTAATAGATAATAACAATTCATGATGAAATAAATAAATAAGAAATCTGTGTAGGTCTGGAGAAATGCCTCTACATTTTAAAAACTCTATTTGCTCTTCCAGAAGATTCAAGTTCAGTTCCTTCCTAGCATCCATACACGATGGCTCACAACTGTCTATAACTCCAGCTCCAGAGGATGTGGTGCCTACTTCTAGCCTCCTCAGACCCTTGTACATATGTGGCATACACTCACACATACACACAAACATACACTAACAAAAAATTAAAATATTGATGATTAGGTTGGGTTTTTAATAGAAAGTCAATATTTATGCTTGAAAATAGAGAACAATGAAGATATTTGTTTGGAAATTTATCAACTCAAAAAGATGCTATTAGCATTTTGGATTCACCTCACTATATTATTTACTGAATAGTTTTACATACTTAACATACTTACATTTTTATAAATACTGTCAAATCCTGTTTTTAATTAGCACTTTAAAAATACCTCTCATTGTTGCAGGGGCTTCTTGTTTGTCTTGGCCTCCCAGAACCAAAATTACCACATAGAAACCATATTATTTAGATCACTGCTTGACCCATTAGCTCTGACTTCTTATTGACTAACTCTTACATATCAGTTTAACCCATTTGTAGTAATCTGTGTATCGTCACATTGCTGTGGCTTACCAGCTAAAGTTCTATCTGGCTCTGGCGGGGCTACATGGTTTCTCTCTGACTCTGCCCTTCTTTCTCCCAGCATTCATCCAGTCTTCTCTACCTAGCTCTGCTCCACCCCACCCTGCTCTGCTATAGGCTAAAGCAGTTCGTTATTTATTAATGGTATTCACAGCATGCAGAGGGAAATCCCACATCATCTCAAAGCAATTGGAGAGCTAGCTCGGCAATCAAGAGCACTTGCTGGTCTTTTGAGGACTAGAGTGCTGTTCTCAGCACCCATCTCAGACAGTTCACAATCACCTGTAATTCCAGTTCCAGGGATTCTGACATTCCCTCTGGCTTCTGTGGGCAACCACAAGCTTATGTGCACACATGCACACACAAACACAAAATAAATAATAAAGTAAATCTTTCAAAATATCCCTTGAAACAGAATTTTAATATATTTTATAATTCATTTAGCCTATCACTGGATCAGTGATCAAATATGAATCTCTTAGTAAAAACAGAGTCATAGCTAAATATTTAGATAGCTAGGGGATTTTGTGTTGGTCTTTTTAAACTGTGTCTGGATCTTGCTTTAAATGATATTCAGTAGAAAGCTTGGGAAGAGCTTAGCATTATTCCCCCTGGCCAAGAGAACTGCCGTAGTACAGTTTTGATGAGCATTGTGGCCATGTGCCAAATGTGCCGTCAATGTGTTTTCTTTCTCCTCTCAGGTGTAGTGCACAGGAGTGAGTTCATATCCGCTGTTGTTATTCATATGCCTCTTTGTTATACTGCTCAATAAATTAAGCATGAATGATTAGACAAAGCATATTCTTATTCTGTGCACATTCTTGTTTCTTAATTTAAGGTTAAACTAACTTAATTTAATGTCATAGGAATTTTTAGCAGTCATTATGGGCAGTTAATGCATGTTATTCCTTAGCCATGCATCATCTCTTTGCAAAATTACAATATTTAATACCAAATTTATTCTGACTAGCTTTATGCAAAGCACTTCTTCTCTTCCCCCATTGTTTATTGTCAGTTCATAGTCCAAGAATGGAGTGCCTGCAAGGGGAATTCTGAGACCTTGTGAGACACCTCCAAGAAAACAAGAAAAGAGTCTTGGGACCTCAGTTTCTTTAAAACACAGAATTGTCCTTGAAATGTGTTTTCTTTCTCCTCCCAGGTGTAGTGCACAGGAGTGAGTTCACTTCAGCTTTTGTTATTCATATGCCTCTTTGGGAAAACATGGTTTTGCTATGTGTGGCTCCTCCTTGTGATTAAACTTGTACTCATCTGATTCTCTTCTACAGTCAGAGTATAAATGGTCTGATGCTGGCCATTGCACAGGCCTTTATTGCACCTCACTTCTAGGCCTCACTCTCCCCAGTTAGTGTGGTAAGCAAGTAGCCTCAGGAATCAGAGACCTGAAGTCGGCTATGAGATAAGGGAGTGGGAACCCTCACCAGAGGAAGCAAGTGAGTATCATGGGGCAGAAACCAGGGAAGGCTTTGCCTTGTGTTGAGTTTGTTCATCATTTCTTAAAGAAAAAAGGAACACAAGTATAATCCCTGGTTTGCAGAAAAGGGAACTTTAGGTGAATACATATGGGACAGAGTCCAAAAGAAAATTCAAAAAGGCATATAAACAAGGAGGGAAAGATCTGAGTTCAATTTTGAATCATTTGGACATTAATTCAGACTTTTATCAAAATACTTTGATAAGGAAGATAGTAATCATGAAGAAGAGATAATTAATTTCTTAAATGAATATAAACCACATGATCAAACCTTAAAGTTGATAAAAGGGGCAAAGAAAGAGTTTTTCCCTATGTAAGCAAAATGAAAAGTAATAACAGTACCATATATGCCATTGACAACTCCCTCAGGTCCCTATGTGTCCTCTATTACTTGAGGATGACCCTGAATTCTGGCATGAGGAGTTTGATAATCAATTTAATCTTAAATTCCCTGTAGTTCCTGATGAGGACGTTGGAGAGCCTGTGAAAATACCAACTTTACAACCTATGCAAGCTAGGGTACAGCAGGGAAAAGGAATTTATTTCCCAATTCCTCCCTGGCCTCATGATTTGTGCTAGGTTATTTCCAGTGCAATTTCAGCAAAATCAGAATATTTGCCTAACATGCACTAGCCAATCTATTTAAAGCTCTAGGAGGAGAGACGGCATTGGACAGTCTTGCATATTATCTCAAGGGCAAGAAGAGACCTGTAGTTATTTGAATCCAGACTAAAAGAGCCATTTGCATATTATGTGGATCCTCCACTTCTTTATTTTCCTTTACTTATTTTTAACTTACTTATTTTCCTGACTAAATTGTCTCCTACAGGTATTACAGGATGATAAAAATTGGGAATGAGTGTATTTATACATACCACAAGGGAAAAAATACTGTTTACCTTACTCTTCTTGCTCAATTAGTAATTCAGGGAAGAACCAAATGTCAACAAGTACATAGATTTGATCCTTGCTGTATTATATTAACTCAGGGTTTTTTTTATTTTTTTATTAATTATTTATTAAAGATTTTTGCCTCCTCCCTGCCACCGCCTCCCATTTCTGTCCCCCTCCCCCAATCAAGTCCCCCTCCCTCGTCAGCCCAAAGAGCAATCAGTGTTCCCTGCCCTGTGGGAAGTCCAAGGACCACCCACCTCCATCCAGGTCTAGTAAGGTGAGCATCCAAACTGCCTAGGCTCCCACAAAGCCAGCACGTGCAGTAGGATCAAAAACCCATAGCCATTGTTCTTGAGTTCTCAGCAGCCCTCATTGTCCACTATGTTCAGCGAGGCCGGTTTTATCCCATGCTTTTTCAGGCCTGGGCCAGCTGGCCTTGGTGAGTTCCCAATAGAACATCCCCATTGTCTCAGTGTGTGAGTGCACCCCTCGCGGTCCTGAGTTCCTTGCTCTTGTGCTCTCTCTCCATCTGCTCCTGATTTGGACCTTGAGATTTCAGTCCGGTGGGTCTCTGTCTCAGTCTCCTTTCATTGCCTGATGAAGCTTAATATTCAGGAGGATGCCTATGTTTTTCTTTGGGTTCACCTTCTTATTTAGCTTCTCTAGGATCACAAATTATAGGCTCAATATCAGTTTTTAAAGAGCATTCAGAACTCTTTGGATTTTCAAACTTTATCTACTGATACTATGGAAGGATAGAAAATTATTATTATATAGCTGACAAGATATGGGATTTTCTGATATGAACTAAATTTGTGGATTCCAAAAATTATCCAACCTTTGAATGTCCACAGATAGATGCTTATTTTATTGATGGTTCATCTAAGGATATAGAAGGGGTTCATGGTCCAGATATTCACCAGTCTATTAATACTTTTTTTCCTCAGCCCAACAAACTGGTTGTTTAGATTCATCTATTATGGTTAATTCATAAACTCTTAAATATCATTTCAGATTTTGCTTAGGTTGTAGGATTATTTCTAGCAATAGACTCAAATTCCAACCTCCCTAGTTCTATTGCAGAAGGAAATAAGCAAGCTGATGCGTTAATCTGCCCTAGTTTTACTCCTCCAGAAGAAAATTGGGGAGGGATATGCATCTGTAATTGTAGATGGATCCACTGAAACATTATAGATTCCTCTTTGACTCCTCCAGCCCCAGGTCATCAAGGTCAATGGCAAAGGGTGACGAGAGAGTAGAGGTCACCAGAAAGATAGCAAACCTTCAGCTAAATGGCAAAAGGAGAGATCATACCATCAGAAGTCAAGCCTGCCAATCTGTACTAATTTAAGGTCCTGTGCACCAAGGAATACATTATGCTCTAGCCGCTTTGACCTGTGCATGAGGTCAGTACCAGAGCACATGCATTGGTCTTATGTTTCACATCCTACTTTACTTCAGTTTGTAGACTGGATAGATCCAGTCTGTTATCTTCACCAGTGATTCTGTTTATGCCTGGACCTTGTGACTGATAAACTCATTCATCTGAAGATAGGATTGCATTTAATTTTTCTATGGGATTTAAATTACTTCCTATTTGTATAGGGCGTCATAACATTTGTATTACTATTAAAAGCAATTCTGGGCTTATGTTCTACATGACACTGGAACTACTATCATGTGGGTTTCTTTTCAAGCTATTCTCTAGAGTTTTTTGATTAATATAATAATGTAACTAGTAGTACCAGACATCATTTGGCTCACTTTTCTTAGTGGAAGAGTAATTACACACCATGCTTTTATTGTTCTAATATTATAATTTGATTGCTTATAGGATGCTCATGTATCAAATGACAATTATATTTATCTACAATATCTCAAAACCACTCTGGATATTCTGCTATTAAAAAAATTAAGAAGGTATGGAGAAAGTGGACAGCCTTGCTTGTTCCTGATTTTAATGGGATGGCTTTGAGTTTCTCTCCATTTAAATTAATGTTAGCTGTCAGCTTGCTGTATATTGCTTTTATTATATTTAGGAATGAACCTTGTATCCCTAGTCTCTCCAAGACCTTTATCAAAAAGGGGTGTTGAATTTTGTCAAATGCTTTTTCATCATCTAAAGAAATGATCATATGGTTTTTTTCCTTCAGTTTATTTATATGATGGATTACATGGATAGATTTTCGTATGTTGAGCCAGCCCTGCCTTTCTGGGATGAAGCCTATTTGATTATAATGTATAATTTTTGGATGTGTTCTTGGATTTGGTTTGCCAGTATTTTATTGAAAATTTTGCATCGATGTTCATGAGTGAGATTGGTCTGTAATTCTCTTTCTTGGTTAAGTCTTTGTGTGGTTTTGGTATCAGGGTGACTGTAGCTTCATAAAAGGAATTTGGCAATGACTCTTCTGTTTCTATTTTGTGAAACACATTAAGGAGTATAGGTATTAGCTCTTCTTGGAAGTTCTGGTAGAATTCTGCATTGAAACCATCTGGTCCTGGGCTTTTTTTGGTAGGGAGGTTTGTGATGACGGTTTCTAATTCTTCACAACTTACAGGTCTATTTAAACTGTTCACCTGGTCTTGATTTAATTTTGGTATATGGTACTTATCTTAAAAAGTGTCCATTTCTTTCACATTTTCCAATTTTGTGGCATACAGGCTTTTGTAGTAAGATCTAATGATTCTCTGAATTTCCTCTGCATCTGTGGTTATATCTTCCTTTTCATTTCTGATCTTGTTAATTTGCATGTTCTATCTCTGCCATTTGATTAGCTTGGATAGGGGTTTGTCAATCTTGTTGATTTTCTCCAAGAACCAGCTTTTTGTTTCATTGATTCTTTGGATTGTTTTCTGTGTTTCTATTTTGTTGATTTCAACCCTCATTATTTCCAGTCTTCTACTCCTCCTGGGTGATTCTGCTTCTTTTTTTTCTAGAGCTTTCAGCTGTGCTGTTAAGTCTCTAATGTGTGCTTTCTCCATTTTCTTTATGTGGGCACTTAGTGCTATGAACTTTCCTCTTAGCACTGCTTTCATAGTGTCCCATAGGTTTGGGTATGATGTGTCTTTATTTTCATTGAATTCAAGGAAGACTTTAATTTCTTTCTTTATTTTTTCCTTGACAATGCACATAATTTTTATTTACATAGTTGTAAATATTGTAAATATTGGCTCTTTAAAAGAAGGGTAAAATTCCATGTTTTAATTTTTAAATATTTATTTTTATTTTGTGTATATGGGCAGTTTGCCTACTTGTATGTTTGTCTGTGTACTGTGTATATGCAGTGTTTGAAGAGGCTGGAAGATAATGGTAGGATCCCTGGAACTGGAGGTGCAGATGCTTACTAGTCTCCATGTGTATGCGGGGAGGAAACAGTGCTTGTTTGTTTGTTTTTTGCTGGAAAAAATATTGAAGTCATAGGAAGGCATCTCAAAAATTATGTTTTTCAGTGGTATAATATTCATTCTAATCTGCATACCATTCATTTAGAATCCACATGACCCTCCTTCTGAAGATGGAATATATTGAAACCTATATTTTAGAAGAAACTTATAGGGAGGAAAATATAGATGTAAATCAAAAGAGATCAGAGCACAAGAAAGAAGACTTTGCCAAGATTCTTTCCTTTGGACATTGTGTCTCTATCATTGTGCTTCTAGTGGCTCATACTAAGATCTGGACTCATGACCAGAGATAAGGACAGACAGAGGAGGCTGACACTGAGGATGCCCTAGGGAATTTTAGAATTTCAGTCTCAGTTTTCCTTTCTGCAAAATGGGGATGCTTGAGGATTTTTCTGAAATAATATCTGTGGTTGCTTTGGCCAAGAGTTGCATATTCGTCACCACTTTTAAGAACTAGGAATTCCAAGAGAAAAATATTTTCCTCTTAAAGAAGTAAACGCAAAAAAGGACTTCCCACTGCGGAGATAGGAAATACATAATCAGAAGTCCTTGAAAAAACTTCAACCATTAAAACAATGGATTAGCCAAAGGCAGTTAAGAGAATATAGGTACACTGATGATTTGTTGGAACACGGCAGTTAAAATCTGCAGTACTTCATTTTTTAGCATCAGTGGTCCTAAGGCCACTCAGAACCTCACTGTGGGATGAGGCTGGAAGGATTGTGGAGGGAGTAAAAAGACTGGCAGGTCACAGAGGTACCAGTGGTCCAGCTTTCCGTGCTCAAATCCTTCTTCTAATGAACAGTTATAGTTAGATCTCAACGTATTAACAAGTGCCCCACTATGGATTGTAAGAACATCAAAAATGCAACAGAACTTACTGAATTTGATAAAAAGGATATAGGAAATTATAAAATAGGTATCTAGGAAACCTCTGTGGGAAGGAATCTAAGACCAAGATTTTAAATATTCTAGTCAGTGAGCAGTTGTGACTAGATTTGGGTGCCATGGTGTGAAACGAAAGCACCCTGCTAGCTGACTGATCACTAATAGGAAGTGATCATGAGTTTCGTAGCATGTGTGTGCCTTTAATCTTGAACAGAAGCCTGAGGAGAGGATTAGTTAAGGGAAACTTTAACTATCATCCATACCCACTTAAAACATGACTTTTTGTTATGTTACGTCTGGAAAATTCTCCATTTATTCTCAGTTGGACAGAACATGGGTTTCTTGGAGTTTGGGATGTGTTGGCATGTAGGAGTTGGAAATAACTGTTGTTTATTTTTTTCATTCCAGCATTAGATCTGGCAGAACAACATAGGAGAGTAAGAAGTCAGCATGGGAGACACAGAATATGGGAGAGAAGACATGGGATGTTAGACCAGATCATAGCCAGACAGAGGAACTGAGGGAGTATTATCTCTGATGCCTCTCTTTTTCCCGTTTCTGATATCTTTTCCCTCTGACCAAACCCTCTTGTTGAAAACAACCCAGTGATATAGATATGGTTCCCAGTGTTATAAGTTACAAAATCAGTCCTCAGAGGTTTCTGTAAATTTGCTCATCCATATAATAAGTGTCTGGGGAAAGTCAGTTTTGTAAACCTGGCTCTAAAATTCATCAACTCCCAAATTTTGAGCCTAAGGTATCTGAGTTGATAGTGCCACCATTAACAAAAAAAAAAGTATAGACAAAATGTATGGTTTGGAATGGAATATGGGCAAAAGAAGTGGCACTTAGCTTTACCTATTCTAACAGATAGGGAGATAGCAGTTATTGGTGAATATGGGGTTTGAAGCTGGTAACTGCCTATTCCTTAATAATATTATTTCCTCATATAACTATGTTTAATGAGACTTTCATACTTATTTTTGTGCCTAAGGGTCCAAAGTTCTGCCTATGAATGTTACATAAGCGTTAATTTTATATTATGAGGATTAATCATGGCTGTTAGAATCATGGAATCTCAAGGTTGGTTGGAAGCTTAATTTTCTCTGAGATTTTTTTTTCTGTATTCTGGTTTTGCTTTATAACCCAGTGATTTTAGTGGCATTCTCTATGTTTAAAAAAACGATTCAATCCAAGAGGTTAAAAAAATCCTCCTTGTATGTAGACAATGTCTAGTTGTTCCTAGTTCTACACACGACATGAAAAAAAAATACCTAGTGACTGCTTCAATTTCTTCTCCATTTCCTCAGTGGTTCCCTGTGGAATATCCGCCTTCAGAGAGACACTGGCTCAGGTAATGGAAATACACTTAGCACATAGTTTGTAGGTAATCCCTTAAAACAGTGACTCAACAAAAAGCCACTCATCCACGGCCACATCCTTGCCCGGTCCACATCCAATGACTGGCTCTTACAAGCCATTTTATAGTTTAATGTGTGAGAACTCTAATTATTCATCTGAGTATCAAGACTGCTCATGAACTCAGCGAGGCCATTGGCTCCATTGCAATTTAACAGTACCTTCTGCCCCTTGCTTCTGTCCTCTCCCTTTTACAGGTATACATCCCAAGGACATAAACTTTTGAATTTTTTCTTTGATTTTTGAGATTATAATATAATTACATTGTGTGTCTGTGTAACAATTAATGACAAAAGAGATAATTAATTTGAAAGAACAAGAGCGGTAGGTGTATGGGAGGGTTTGGAGCATGGAAATGGAAGGGGAAATTATTTGATGCACGATTCTGGCACAGAGCCTGCTTTCTGCAAAGCCTAGTCATTAATTTTCAGCATCACATTTCTTGGGAATCATACCAATTTATTTATGTACCCAGCGACTTTCACAAGGCTGTGTACAAGGTGATACCTATGTATAATCTTCAAGAGAGCCATAATGCATTTGGATTTGAAGACTATTTTAAGTCCTTTGCTATGTGAAGCTCATACAGTGTGGAAAATTTCCACTGAGGGTGTCTTAGCAGAGGGTCCTCTTTGAAATAAGCCTGAGATGAAGATTGATGTGTGAGAAATTTGTTTTCAGAAATTAAATGAAGGAATATAAGTAGGAGATTTGGAACAGCAAAGAAAGGAAAATGAGGGCTGGTCAAAATAGCTCATCAGGTAAAGGCACTTTTTACCAAGCCTAAACCTGAGTTTGATCCTTATAACCCACATGACTCCTGGAGTCCTCTTGTCTACCTGCTTACCCGCACACACATACACACAGAGGTGCGTGCATGCGTGAGCACACGCACACACACATGCACACAAGTTAACAAGCAAACAAAATACAAAAGTATGGAAACTGGTCCAATGGTTTGTTATTGAACTACTTACCCCATAGGGGTTCACGCCTCTTAAGACCCTCATGTACAATTGTTTGCCAGAGTTTACTATTTACCCTTGATCCCACTTGACCAAGCATTAACCCCTAGATGTGAACTGTACCTTCAGGTATGTTCGTGAGTCAAAACAGCTGTGGGTGCCTGGCAACCTCCCAGGAGACAGACAAAGAAGCTCTGGGCAGAAAATGAGAGAGGTCAGATGCAGCTGAGCAAAGTGTATCACACGACCTCTGTGCACAAGCTGTTACTGCAGCAATGATGGGGAAAAAGCATTAGACTTAAAGGGTACAAAGGCCCGGCACACAGGGAATTGACATAACTGGATAGCCATGACTATAAAATTACATTTCTAGATCTCTTCCTGGACAGTAAAGTGCATTGAAGTGAACTCTTCATGCCCTATTTGTCCAGTGTTTCTACCTCCTCTACATTAACTATAAGAGACTTTGTAGTGATTTTGATGCAATGAAACAATTTGCTTTTCCCCAAGGTCTCAGTCCTTCCAGTAGCTTCTCCAACAGAAAGGTTTCACTTGACGACAGAACGCTTTCTGTATGTAGACATCACCAGCTATCCCTAGTTCTGCGCTTGAATCAAAAGTCCTAAATGTCTACCCCACAAGAGTTTGTGTTTTGTATTTATAAGATGATTTCCCTGTGTTCTATTACCCTGGCAGTCTTGCATGGCCTAGCAAAATGTCTAAATGTCCTACTTCTACTAATCACTCTAGGCATTTGAATTAATAGAAGCAATCAGATTGGAACTGAGAGGTTGGTGACCATGTGGGGGCTAGCCTCCCCACATCAAGACATCCGAAGCATTGGAAGGTCTGTGAGGGGAGAGGATAGGCTGAGCTCAGTACAGGAAGCCCATCTTAGAAACTGTACTCTAGCTGGAGGACAGAGAATGAAGACAGAAGGCCCAAGACAGAGACCTGGGAAATCAAAGTCAAACTGCAGAATAAATTCCTGAAATAGCAAGTACTCATTCTATGATATGTACTGCAATGACAGACATTTTTTATTGCATAATTTTAGGCAATTCGGTTCTCATAGTTTGTGAAGCAGGTGAAGTTATTATTGATCTGGTAGGCAGGTATGGTAACTGGGGTACTAGGGAGTCTCATAACTCATACATAACTGAAGTTGGTTTCAAATTCCAAGTGCATGCTACTCTGACCATTGCTTAGGACAGTTTTACTCATGTTCCTCAGACAGAAGCTTCTTATGTATTATAAATTCCCTTGATGCAAGCCAAAAACAGTTCAAAATGTGTGTGTGTGTGTGTGTGTGTGTGTGTGTGTTGACAGATGTAAGAGACACAGGTTTGTATGTCACCTCAGATGTTGTGAAAGAAGAAAACAGGCTGGTGACTAGTTAGCAATTGATGTTACAGTGTTACAGGAAGGGAATACAGACCTTTGGAATGGGAATTGTCGCTGTCTATGATTTCACTGATTGGCCAGAGCTCTGTGATTCTGTCTGTGACTTGTTAATTTCAGACTTGTGTCTAGGTCTAAGAATGTAGTGGTACTGTTCCCACCTCTCTGCTTTAGCGTTCTCCATCCACATTCTGGGTAATCAGAAGACTAAACACCATGTGTCCTTTTCTACATTGAACTCACATATTATTCGTTGGAAAATGCTGGCAATGTCTTCTATTTGTCTTCCCAGCAGTTATATTATAGTGAATCTCAGGTGTGATTATTGTCCATATTTGGAAGCTCAGAGCATTTTCTTAAGGCTCATTCAGCCAGAAAATGGGTTTGCAGATTTTCAGTGTTTTTACTGACAGTTCCCAAGACTCTACCCTGTATGCACTTTCTTTATTCTGTATTATCTCTTTATTTGATCCTTTCTTCCAGCATGAATGGTGTGTGTGTGTGTGTGTGTGTGTGAGAGAGAGAGAGAGAGAGAGAGAGAGAGAGAGAGAGAGGAAGTAATTTTCTTTATATATTTTATAATTACTAATTTCCCCCTCATATTCTTTGATATGTAGCACTTTTCATAACAGAAAATTCTGTTCATTAGTTCCCTTTGGATGTTCTAAAAGTGAACCTGAGTTTTCTGCTGCCATTCATATTTCAGTAGTAGTGAAATAGTCTGGTGTCAGATGCTGGTGAGAAGATGGGAGACAATGAAGGACAGCAGCGGGCTGAAGCAGGAGACCTTTTCCACAGAGTGGTACACCTGTTTAGAGAGTGACTTCCTCACCATGGAAATCTGGTCCCCGTGAGACAGAAGTCTGCCTCAAGTGAGATGAAAGATTTGTAGTTATATTTGAAAATTGAAAAATTGTTTAGAAATCTCAGGTTATCAGAGGCAAAGATATTCATGTATTGGCTGATGCAGGAAATAGATTTACTTTCTTAAAAGCTAGTTGATATTGCTGTTAAAGTTCATCTTCCTGAAAAACTGGACAGCTATCGCTCTCTTTGGTTACACACACTGATAACCATCCAGCATTAAGGGAAGAGATGTTTTGCTTCATTATGTATTACATCTAAATAACCCTTATATTCTCCAGGATGTTTAGGCTTCCAGTCACATTCTCAGAGGATTCTGGAATTTTCCTCACCCCCCCCCCCCGCAGCCTGCTCCATCATCCAGTGAGCCTCTAGTGCCTCCTCAACTGCTTTTCTTTATAGCTTGGTGAATGTTCCATCTTGAATTTCATGCTCTGCCACTTGTGATGACAGCTTATAATAAAGCCAAGATATGACCAGCAATGTAAAATGACTGGAGTTTGCCCAGGATGTGCAATGTGCCTTCCACAGGGGACAGCTGTGGTGAGAATGAGGGGACTTAATACCTCTTTTTCCATGGATATAAAACTTTGTTATGGTAAACTAACCCTCTGATATCATATAAACTGCTGGCATTCTAGATTGTTTTAATGACCACTCCTTATTGCCTAATACTAAGCATTACCATCTGTTCCTTTCTTAATTATAAATGCAGCAGGAATTCACAATTACATCAGCAACAGTGGGAATAAAATGGAGCCAGAGGCCCGAGGTTTCCACAAGGCAGCCTTCCTCTAAGTCTTTCCTTCCGTTGTAGGCATCAGTCGGTCAAAGAGGAGAATTTCTTCTCCTCTTCTCAGGATATCACCATGAGAATATTGCACACTTCTTTAAGTGAGAGGGAGAGCGCTGTTTATTCTCTGTCTTCAGGGATAAGGAGTGTGTGGGCAGCTCTTTCTCACAGTATTGGAAGCAAGTGATATGGTCACCCTGCTGTTATTGGCCAGTGCTATGTGAAGAGAGAGAGAGGAGTTGTAATAGCATAATGTCATGAGTCACATCCATCCCCCAGAGAAGGGGTGGGAGTGGACATCTAAGGAGCTTTGGTGGTTATCCTGCCTTGTCCATGGAAAATAAAGGAGCATTTGTGGAGATTAAGTTGGGAAAGCTAATTAAATGCTAGACTCAAGGATTTGTAAAGTTAAAAGAAACTCTTGGAAACCACCTCCATCAAAACCACAGCCACTCTCATTTCCTTCTACAGGGCTTGATGAAACTGCACATAGCATTTGAAGTCAACAGAACAGGGCAGCATTCGAGCCACTGTGGTGTGCTTTGAGTCCTGATAGAGTTTCAGTGTCCGAGTCTTATCCATCTCTGGCAGTGGGTAGCATGGAGCTTCTTGTGGAATTGGGGTTTGGATAAAATGAGAGCAATAAGTTGATCCAAGCCAGTTTCCTCTCTGTCTCTGTCTCTGTCTCTGTCTCTCTCTCTCTGTCTCTGTGTGTGTGTGTGTGCGTGCCTATGTGCCACAATGCATACATGGAGGCCAGACACGGATTGCTGAAGTTGTTTTTCTTCTTTTACCTTGTGGATCCCAGAAACAGCTCAGGGCATCAGGCTTGGTGGCAGGTGCATTTACCTGCTGAGCCATGTTGCTAGCCCAGAAATTGTTTTAGAATGAGGTAACTCTAAGATCAAAGCATTTTCATTGAGTTATGTCATGCATCTGTAATTTGTGTGTATTTAATTCCTTGGGTAAGTGAAACAATGGAGCAAGAGGCTGCAGGTTTTCAGTGGGAAGAGTTACAAAACAAAACAGAACAGAACCCATCATGCACCCTCTACAAAGAGCTCTTCACATGGGAATGAGCAGCTCATAAATGAAGACTCTCACATTTCTGCCAAAGTTCAGTTCCAGGCCAGTAAGGCTCAGCCTGGTTCATGTCTCAGTGAGGGTCTGAGAACTCAACAGTGGGTAAAGAGAGAGAAGCCTGAGTCCCAAGCTTCTTTCTTCCTGCTGATACCCTTTCCTTATGGGAAGTCCCCTCTGTACTCACCCAGCCTTTAGACTTCTATTCATTTCCAGTGTGATTTAGTGATTCCTCGTGATAACAGCACCACAGTGAATTCCCTCACAAACTGCCTTGCCCATGTAAGGCCCTCAACCGCTCCTCCCCACCCCTGTCAGGCTGCCATGCAGCTGTCTGCACCTATGATAGGGTAAACAAGCTCTGAGAAACCCTGCTATTGATCTTATGTAGAGAAACCATGCAAAAATTTTAAATGTAAGCATTAACATTCAGTTGTTTTCCCATGTAGCCTGAATTAGTCTGGTCTACCATTTCTTTCTGCTCTGCCTCTGGATATGTTGTAGAACCCAGGCTTTACAACATAAACAACCCAGAAGCAGCCCTGTTCTGTTAAGAAGAACATGCGCTGGAGAGTCAGCCAGTCCTGAGACTGCATCCTGGCTCCACAGCCTGACTACTGGACATCAGATGTGTTCTCTGAGTCTGACTGGCCATCAGTGAAGTGACAGTCACAGTGCTCACCACTGGTGGACACAGTGGGGATCAAAATAGCTGCTGCCTCCTCAGTCCTTGATTACAGAGAGCACAGCACCTGCTCTGATGCCTCCAAAACACATGAAGGATTTCTTTATGATGTTTTTTGCTCATTAGGAAGCTTTTGCTAGATGGGTGTCATACAGAAGTCCAATATGAAATGCATTCACTTTACTGAAAGAAGTAAGAAAAATCATTTCTCTAGTTTCCTCCCTATTTTAGGAGTCAGGCTTCACAAGCACTGTACGTTTTTATTTCAGGTTGCTTTCTTTCTTCTCTTTCACGGTGGGCAAGGTGGTAAAGGCATTCTATCTTTTCTGCATCTGCATTAGGAAATACCTTGTGTGTGCCAAGTATATCTTTGTGAGCATATTGTTTGTTTTAATCTGGGCTTTTAATGTCAAAAACCTCTCAAAGTTCCAGCACAATTATGATGGCTAAAAATACTTATTAAAATGCACATTAAAAGATAAAGCTATTTTGAGCACTCAGGGGCATATAAACGGGTTATTATTTTTACATAATTGTATTAAGTCAGTCATGCGCTGGCCAAATGCATGCTTTTATATAGTTTCTTTAGAGGCTTAATTGAAATAATGCTAACATAAATGAATGTGAATTCCTTTGCCGGTTCTTTAAATGAAACAGTAGAAGTGGACTACCTCAAAGGAGTATTAAGAGAAACAACCCTGCTATAGTCCCGCAGGCTTTGGATCTTTAAATAGTCTCAGAGATCAAACCTCCCTCTGCTACCCAGAATGATCCCATATGTGTGCCCCTAAAATTGCTCCTTCATCTTGAAGTGTCTTGGCTGAGCTGCCTGTGAGGAGAGCATAGCAGGGCAGGCACTCTGCTGGGGAGAGTGTTTGGCAGGGATGTGCACTGTCATCAGATAAGGACATCCTCACTCTGGGGAGGCCACTGGGCTGTTTACTATTCTCCTGCTTCACCCTCCCTACTACCCCTTCACATATGAGCTCCTATGGACCAACATGTGTGATCTTTTTCTTAGAAATCATGTTTGAAGTTTCTTAGAAAATTTAAAAATGATTTTTACGGGGGGAGGTCAGTGAGTTCCAATCCTTTCTGTGAAGAGAAATTTGCATTAAATCCTTTAATTCTACTAAGTGCACAGGCATATTGAACAAGGCAGTCAGGCAGCCACATGTAGCTCCAGATGTATAGCACATTGGGCTATTGTCTGTGATGCTGGTGGGGCTGGCAGCACTTTAAAACACGGTCACAACAATACGACCCTTGTGCACTGGCTTCTAGAGCTCACCGGTCTAACCACATTATCATTGTGCTATTTTCAGGATCACAAATATCAATTCTCAAGTTGTGAAATCCATGTGTTTCCCTAGCATGAGATAATGGATAAGTTCGTTCTTAAATGCCAGTAAAGTGTAGAAAGCTTTGCTATCATCCTGACTTTGAACAAAGAAACAAGTCTTCAGTGTAGGAAGAAGAGATTAAATGGATTGGGTTTGCCTTTTTCAGGGTCTGAGCCCCTCCCACTCCAGCCTCCTAGCTTTATTGGAACATAGTTTCTAATCTCCTCTCAGGCCAAGGCTCCAAGGTATGATTTCCAGATGAGAAAAAAATTACTTGTGTTTTGTAAATACCCTATTTCCAAGCACTTAGAAGACCTCATCAGTTGGAGTGTTCAAAGTGGAGATAAGAAGAGTAGTTCCAGTTATCTGGCTATTTATAAATTATTATTGTTATTAGTCTGAACCCTGCTGATTGCAAAAATATTGCAAAGGAAAAGAAAAGGGTGCTGTAGTCATTTGCTTTTCAGCAATTACTTTGCTATTTATATACCCAGATGATTACCTTGAACACTACTAAAAAGAAATTGCACAATAATGCTTCCTGAATACATACCTAGCTTACCATATAAATGGCATTTAAGAAAAATAATTCCTATTCATTTTACTATATTCAAGGTTCTCATAACTGTGTCAAATGTGTGGGGGGATTGTGGTGATTTGTTGAGGACAAATCCAGTGGTTTTTCAAGACAAAACATTTTTATATGAATACTGAAAAATTTTCATTTTTAACTTACTTTGAAGATTTTTACTGAGTGCCTTCATATGTAATAAAGAGTTTTCTTTGGGTATGAGCTTTTTGTTTCTTTCTCTGCCTTGATTAGTTTTGTGAAAGGACACACTAACCCAAGGACTCTCTAACCATAAAAAGGCAAAAGTCTAGATATAAGGATAGTGTTATCTTGATTCCTTCCCTGAATGCTTCATCACAGAGAAGTTTATGGAGGTAAGCATAAAAGGAAATGGACAGGGTCATTTGCAGAGGGAAGTGATGCTCTTGGGTTTTTTCTCCAGCAAGTGTTTGGTGGTAGAAAAACGAACAGATACAAATGTCCAATCATGGTGTTTTATCTATACATTAAGCAGGGTTAAGAATGATAATTGACTTGTGTTGGAGATCTGAAGTACTTTTTTGCATAATAGCAGTTTTGGAATTTTCTTTTTCATTAAACATCTTAGTTTTCAGTGTAGGAAAGACAACCCTGCCCTACTTCGACATTTGCAGACAATTTATTTTAAAATTATAGTAAGCGATTTTTGGTCAGAATTCCACCAGGCTAATTTTAAACCAAGTTTGCTGACTCTAACTATCCATAAATAGTCCTAAAGACCTAGGATGCGGAACAGGAAGTGGTGTACTAGGATGCCAGGAATAAGGCTCGGATAGAATAATACTGAGCGGTTTGGAAGACTTTATTTAGGTAAACTGAAGTTGTAGGTTAGAAGTTGTGTTGTGGAATGCATTTCTCCTGATGATGGTCCATTGTACAGTCAAAAGGAGGAAAACTGCACGCTGTAAATGGGCTCTTTGACATTGATCGCTGGTGAAATAATCAGTGGGAAATCTTCCAAATTATCAGCAAGTTAGGTTGCCAAAAAGGAGCTGTGAGGCTGGGCACTCCAGCTTATCACTGAAGCACACCTAAGACTGAATATTTATTCATGAATTTACATGTATTACAAATCTCAGCCCTCTGCAAAAATAAAATCTACATAAGAGGAAGAAGTATATCAATTACCAATATGGACTGTATAGACCGCTCTGTTTATTGGCAAACTACAAGTAATTAGACTTTTCTCTCATGTTAATGTGTTTCATAGGAGGCCCCAGAGTTGTCTAAATCTGTCTTCCATCACTGTGCTCTTATTGTTAGAGTGACACCTTGATGTGTACCCTTGGGAGTAACACCTCCCTGCTTTGTGCTTTCTCTCCAGCATCGTCTGTTTGGGGACTGTCTTAGAGTTACTAGTGATGTGATGAAACTCTATGATCAAAGCAGCTTGGGGAGGAAAGGGTTTATTTGGTTTATACTTCCACATCACTGTTCACAATAGAAGGAAGTCAGGACAGGAACTCCAACAGGGCAGGAACCCAAAGGCAGGAGCTGATGCAGAGGCCATGGATGGGTGCTGCTTACTCACTTGCTCCCCATAACTTGCTCAGCCTGCTTTCTTATAGAACCCAGGACCACCAGCCCACAAATGACACTATCCACAATAGACTGGGCCCTTCCCCATCAATCCCTAATTAAGAAAATGGCAGCCGTATTTTATGGAGGCATTTTCTCAATTAAAGCTTCCTCCTTTCAGATGACTCTGGTTTATATGTCAATTTGACATAAGACTAGCCAGCCCAGTAATATTTTGTATTAAATCTTGTCTCAGTCTTCTCTTGAAATGTGAGTTCATTGAAGGAACCTGAATATTAGATGTTCCTGCTTGCGCAACACCTAAGTCTTCTGGGAACAGAATCTTGGTTACTCTTAGAACTCCCCCTCCCACTTTGCACTCAGGCTGTGATATTCTGGTGAATATACACAGCTCTCCAATGCCTACAAGTAATCAAAAGAACCAAGAGAGGCCATCCAAACTTTCTACCTCTGTTCCAAGAGCTTTGAGCAGAACCCTCTAAGCATGGAAAATACATGGAACTGATTCTTCTGAGGGGAATTCTCTTAATAGAAGTCAAAATAGCTCCTTCATCTGCTTCAACCATCACCTCTTCTATCCTTTCCCATGGTGTGGTGAGTAGTTTAACCTTGAATTCTGTAAACTGACCCACAACTTCCCTCTGAATACTCTTACTTTATTTGGCAAAAATAAGTAGTTTGATAACAAGGTGTCCGATGAGAGACTCCCATTTTCTATGACCTACTTTTATGTCATAATGTCTACAGTACTTTGAAAGCACAGTAAGAAGTTGTTAGATAAGATTCTGTAGTTCAAGGAAACTGTCTTCTAAACATGAGAGGGCCACTGTACTCCAGAACTCACACTAGCTGTGATGCCCACACAAGACCTGTATAAGATCAAGCCAGTCAACATTCTAACACAGATTGGGAAAATGTTTGTGAGGCACCACCTGTAACTGATGAGCGATGGACAATTGGATGCTTCCAAAAGTAAGAGTCCTATTTTTCTTTAAGGGTAAGGTACCTCATAGGTTGACCACACTCCAGTGAGTGGCCCACACCCATAAGTATATGAACAGCATAAATTGGACACAATAGGTTATTAACCAACAAAGAAGGCATGGAGATAGAGTGGATAGGGAGGTGGGGGTAGATCTTAGAGAGTTATGGAAACTAGACAAATGTAATCAAAACACAATGCATGAAATTCTCAAAAAATTAACAAAAAGTTGAAAAACAATTTCAAAGTTCTAGTATTCAAAGAAATCATAAACAAAACATAATATTCTCTATTTCACCACTACATTTCTTACAAGAGAAACTTGTGAGTTTAAAATAAAGAAAGTAGAGATATGATCTTTATAGGTAAAATTTAAACTTACAAAATTACTTTGAAAACAATAGTAAGTTCCAAAATATTGCACACTCTGTGCCCTCTCTTGCTCATATTTTACATCAGTATGTCACATCATAGTCAATCAATCAATACTGAGGCATTATTTTGACCTTAATTTCCATACTTTGTTTGGGTCCCTCAATTCTCCCCTAATTTTTTTCTGTTTCAGGATCTTCATTAGGGTTCCACAGTCCATTTGGGAGTCACATCTCTGGAGTAACACGCTCTCAAACTTCCCTTGTTTTCAATGGCCTTCCTAAATTGAAGAGAAATTTTGTAGGGTGATAACTGAGATTTTCTCTAATATTTTCCTAACACCTGGTGGACTAGACAATGTGTTCTTGGGGGAAGACCACAGAAGTAAATTGTTATCTTCAAACCATACAAGTTCATTTTCTCCACTAATGTTAACCTTGGAGATTGGTCTTGAAGTTGATTTTGTTAGATAGGTCCACTGTAAATTTCCTACTTTTTCTTCTGTATGCATACTGTAGTGTGATGTGGGAGGTGATGCATGCTGTGAATATGTTTTATTGCCACTGGTTAATAATGAAGTTGCTTTCATCCAATGGCTTAACAGAGTAAATCCAGGCTGGAAAAAAATATGTAGAGAGATTAGGAAGAGGCAGGGAGAAGCCATGTAGCCACAACCAGAGACAGACGCCTCTACCAGAGCCCACTGAAACTTTGCCAGTAGGCCATGGCCTCGTGGTGATGCACAGATTAATGGAGATGGGTTAGTTTGGGATATTAGAGCTATCTAGAAATACACTTAACCTATTGGCCAAACAGTATTGCAAATAATATAGTTTCTGTTTGATTATTCTGAGTCAGGGTAGTCAGGAAACAAACAAGCAGTCTCCCTCAACAGTAGTCTTTGTAATCAGTATATGTATTCCAAATGATTGGGGGGAATGCTATTTACCATCTCATTTGGTCCTAGTATCTGTATAAATTATTGGTAATTTCTAGCAAGATTTGTCTAGGTTACCTTCTTTTTCTACTTATTTATTCATGGGTCCCCAAATGTTTATTCATACCTGGGTGGATATTTGGTACTAGTTCACTTATCATTTTTCTTATATTGTTTCAGTTTCAGGAGCTCTCCAATATTCTCCTATGTCCATTTAACATAATCTTATTGCTAGTATTATTATTGTCATTTTTCACTTTCTTATTCTAGTTTTCCTTGGCTTTAACTTATCTCCTTCCTAAACTAAGTCATTTTTGGAGAATGACTTGATATGCTTGTTGCTGCTAGAATGCCAATTCCTCCAGTTGAAAAGCGAATTGTGCATGCAAACATGGACACACATCTATTAATATCTATACACAAGCATCTGAATCTGCTTGAAGCTAAAACTGAGTTCACACTAGTTTCTCCAACTCTAATCCTTTTCCACTTTACCATATTCAAGCCTTAGCCTCTGGCTTTTCACACACACACACACACACACACACACACACACACACACACACAACAAAACAGTTCCGACTATCCATTCTATCACTGTCCATTTCTAATATACTAATATTTTAGAACCATTAACTCTAAAAAGACTCAGTGCAGGCTCTGTTTATTTTAGCCTGGTGGAGTCATTCACTTGCTAAATTACTGAGAGTAACCCTCTCTTCTACAGTGAGACTGTTTCACACCATTATCTTCTCAAGTTTGTATTTAATATTTTCCCAAGACATGGTGCATAGCTTAAGACAACAAACAGTATTGACAAACCTACCATTAAGGGTAGCCTCATACCCTCTGTCTACTCCTTCCTCACCTTGATCTTTTCCCCAGGAACAATGATTTAAATCTTATCTGTGTACAACCATTTATCTCAATCTACATCTAAATAGCATTCAGTCTCACCCCCCTGTCAGCGTGTATGCCCTGTTCTATTACAATAGTTCTATGTGTTTTCACCATTAACCTATGAGCTCATTTAGGGCAAGAACCACATTTAGCAAAGATATGTACACCATAAACCCTGCTCTGGCTGGACCATGTGAAGGATACTCACTAGTGAGTCTAAGACCACAGCATGAGGTTTGTTGCATTGGCTTTAAGCAGGTGCTGAGACATCTAAAATGTATCATACTTGCCCAGGTACCATCTCCAAAGCAGACTGGATGGGAATCTTGTGTTCCTGAGGCTTAGCACCACTTTGTGCAGCACAACTGTGCAGTTGCTAGAAGGTATTTCTAGATGACCAGGAAAAAAATGAAGAAAACCAAGGACTTGTAATTTGGGAGGTTTCGCCAAAGAATTTGAGTTTTACTATGTAGAGATATTGTTATACTAAAATTTCATTTCTTTGCTGACTTGCTGGAATGTTGGTGTAGCTGAGTCTTTAGAAATGTTCACTTTTAACAACGGAGAGCACTTTCTAGAAGTAGGTCTGACTTATAATCTTGTCTGCTTCACAACTCAGCGAGCTCTGAGCCTCAGATTCTTCTCTGTTAAAATAAGGCATGCCTTATTGACATGTATAAGGCTTAACTAGGTAATGTTTATAAAATACTTAGCATATACCTGACAAGTGGTGAGCTCTCCTTGTTGCCTTGTTGTGTTTATTATTATCTATCATGACCACTAATATAATGTCAACGATGTCTATTTGGTGGTTATCAGAAATAATTTGAACAAGTTTAGTGAAAATGTTGGGGAGTAGAAGTTGGGAGTTAAATATAGCAATCTCAGGAAGCTGTGGCCCTTGCTTCCTTGAGCCCTATTAAATTGAAGGACTGTTCTATCAGCCAAAGCAAAGAGTAGCTGTGCAAATCATATCTTATGATCTAAAGTCCATTAACTACTCCATTTAGCAGTTAATGTTGTAAGGCCATTGGTGTAAATAAATGTATTATTTGGTAGTGGACTTGTTTTCTTAACAATTATATATCATTCTCTACAAATGTTATAATTTAATTTTGGCATTCTGCTAATCAGCTGGCAGATCTGCCCTCAGCATTGTTTCAGTATTCCAGTTGTTCACCACCTCATTTTTGTATCGAAGTTCACATTTAGATTCAGTTCTGAACTGAAATCTATTATTCCCAATTCCAAACATAGACCCACCTGTAGTTGCTCATAATATGATTGTATTTAAAGATATAGGCCCTAGAAGGAGATGAGAAAGTCAAAATGTGACCAAGGGAACATTAGGCCAGTAGCATAAGGACTAATCTAATAGGTCTGATGTCTTTATAAGAAGTGGAAGCTGGGCAGTGGTGGCACATGCCTTTAATCATAGTACTTGGGGACCAAAGGAAGGCAGATCTCTAAGAGTTTGAGGCCAACCTGGTCTACAGAGAAAGTTCCAATACAGAGAAACCCTGTCTCAAAAAACAAAAAGAAGAAGATGGGACAAAGATGCCAGGGGTGTGCCAGTACATAACCACATAATGAAGCAAAGATGACAGCCATAGACAAGACAGAGGGAGACTTTCAAAGAAGTCAAACCTGCAGTACCTTGAACATCAGCTGACAACCTCCAGGGCTGTGAGAAATAAATCTCCATGGTTTGCATCCCCCAATCTGTGATAGCAAACTTACATAGTTGGTATCGAGGAGCAAGTTTTGGACTGTCATTTCTTATTTTACCTTATAAGTTAGCTTATAAATCACTTACATGGTTCAGTTGAACCACATCCTATCTTGTTACATTATCATCATTGTCGTCGTCATCATCATCATCATCAACTCCATTTTACAGAAGATGCTAGTGGAGCCCAGAGAGTATGTGTAAGCTCAACAGCTCAAGGAACAGGTATAGTGTAAACCAAATTTATTTGATTTAGATTCCTCTCTGTTACCTGTATGTCTCATTTCTCTTGCCCCTTACTGGGAGTGTAGCATGTACACTTGTATGTACAGGTTGCCATTTCAAAATGTGGACAATCAACTCATTCTGGGCTGATAAAAAATACAGACTTGCCAGGTCTGAAAGGAGTATTTTTATCATTCAACTTTCAGAATCTACTGCCTTATAATTGTTTGTCATTATTCTACTAAAAGTAAAGAACAAAATTTTGATATGTTTATTATTTTATTCTAGTGCTTTTGCCATTTTGCAATGTTAGATCAACTTTTAGGATTCTTTTATAAAACAGAGAGAGAGACAGAGAACAAGAAACACAGAAACTGAGAGAGAGAAACTGGCACACACATACTAGAGAGAGAGAGACAGAGAACAAGAAACACAGAGAAATGAAATCAAAAGAGAAAAATCAACACACAGTCACACACACACACAGAGCAAGAATCACAGAGAGAACCCAACACACACACACACACACACACACACACACACACACACAGAGAGAGAGAGAGAGAGAGAGAGAGAGAGAGAGAGAGAGAGAGAGAAAGAAAGAAACAAGAAATAGAGAGAAACCAAGAGAAAAGGTGAGCACACACACACACACACACACACACATGAGACAGACAGACAGACAGACAGACACACACACACACACACACACACACACGGAGTTTGTTATAAGCCCTGAGTCTGGATAGCATGGCGAGAGAATGCTGAACAGAGCACTGTTCTGAGCCAGCGATGTCGGTTCACAAGACTGCACTCTAGCTTCTCAGCTCTACTGGAAATGTGTGCTCTCCCAGCTCCACACTGTTCTCCTTCATTCTTAGAAGACTTTTGCAAAAATTTGTAAACACGTCTCAAATGATATAGAAAGAAACCTGATGTGGATACTTTCATGTAAACTTAGCGTCACTGTTATATAGTCATTCACAATTTAATCTTAACCTGGGCTCTTTAGAGACATCTTGGAAGAATAGATAGGAAGGAGACATTTGAGTAATACATTTGGTTTGGAATTTCTTTCTTATTATTTTAGGCTGTATGTCTTTTTTCCATCCCTTTTCCCCCTTAAAACTATCACCGATTAGTTCTTCATTTAACAAAATGTTCCTATTTAAAAACTATAGGTTTTCTTTAGCTCTTTAAAAAATGACTACAAGGGATGTAGACCACTTCATCTTTCTCCCTAAGAATATCAATAAATGTTAAATTGTCTTTTGAAAATTAAACTTAAAAGAAACTAATTTCAGAGGCCTCTGTGGCTTTTGTGTGATGACAGGATCTAACTTTTAGGTTTCTTCCACTTCATGGAGAAGATGCTTCCAAATGGAACTGGGTCACAGCCTGTATTTATAAACAGTAACTACAACAATCCCCTCTTCCAAACCATGCTCAGCCCCTAATACTTTCCTGACTGTTTTTACAAATTGACAAATTGAGGTTTGGAGTGGAAGGGGCAGGAGCAGGCTTGGCTGGTTGTCAAATGTGTTTTGCAAGCTGGGCCAGTAGAGCTGTTTGCTCAGCAGCATGTGATTGGGACAGTGGGAGTTCATCACACAGCAAGGATTAAACCCCCTAATTTGTTTCCCTCTTTTCTTTTGGACTGAGATAGACTGCTGTGAATTCCATGTACTTTTCCTGAGCTGCCAAATGTGATTTGAAACTATTTGATTGACTGGTGGCCTCAACATGAAACAGGGACAATTTATTATTTTCCCTCTTTATTTAATAGGACTTGAAAAAAAAGTTAGAAACAAGAGTATAATTTTTAAATCAATGTTCCCTTCATCCTGGACTCCTTTGAAATATGATATCCTCCTTTCAAGGAATGCAATAATGCCACTTAAATGTAGTGGTTTTAATCAGATTCCATCTAGTCACCCCTATTCTAATTAGAGACAACAGCCAAGTGACCATGAGATGGGTCATATATTTGAGGAGCTGGTATCTCTAGGGTAACTGCATACATGCTGGGTTTTCCTAAGACCACTGTGTGGAGGACTCAGCATCCCCAAGGCAGAGTCAGAGAAGTCCTCCAGTGACCAATGTTGTGGCACAACTCAAGATTAGTTGACATTCAAAATCGAGAGAGTGGTAGAATTTTGCAGTTAAGACAACAATAAAACACCCTACCCTACCTCAGACTCATATATTTCCTTGGGAATTAATTTCCTGTAGGTGTAAAGGAGTTAGGAGTCCAGGAAGAAATTACAGGCAGTTTGACAGTGTCTCTATGAGCCTGTGCTACTGCACAGTGAAGTCATCTTAGCAGTGACCAGCTGAAGGGATAAAATCTAGCCAAGGACATAGCAAGCTTCTTAGTGGCACAGAGAAACCTTTCACCACCGTGGCTTTCTGATATTTTCTTTCTTTGGCTTTAAACTATCCTTGCTTGAGTTTTTAAATCTCATCTCTCTGTGAATCAAAGTGGTACCTCAAGGTTAAAAGTATCATACATTAGCTGAAAGTTGTTAAAATTATGACGCAAAGAAGTTTAAGGAAGCAATATAAAGTATAAAATTGAATCATCCCTTAGCTAGAAAGTTTAACATGTGCTCCACAAATTCAAAGAACTTCTTTTTAAATGTATTTAACCCCCACTATCCCACTAAATGCCTTCTTTCCACTCCTATATCATTATTTCATTCCACAAGGATCCTTTACCTAGATAGATCCTAAAACCTGGCTAATGGGAATAATTCTACCCCTTCTTTGATAGTTTTTTTTTTTGTTTGCTTTAAAATGTTAGTATCTGTCATGGCTCCTGTACTAATCTTCTTATATTTCTATTGTCTCTAGTAGCGCACTCTTATTTATCCACCCACCCGTCCATCATCCATCCATCCATCCGTCCTTCTGTCCATCTATCTAGTCATTACTAGGCATTCGCCATGTTTGGGCATGGCATGTTCTCAAAGTCTCATTTCTCTGGTCAACTTAGGATCAATTATTTGTTGTCTTTGTTTGGATCTTCAAAAATATACCTTATTCTAAGAATTGAATGCAACTATTTTTTTGATAGATGATTCCAGAAAACAAAAGAGAAGTAAAAATGAAAGAGAAAGAAGGGGAAAGCTATAAAGAATTCATTGGCTGTTAGAGTTCATAGGGGAGAACCAAATATTAATGCTCTATTAAGTGGACACAGCAATAAACTGGCCACTAAGTTCTTATCTTCATACCATAGATTAGTGCAGCTCTCGGCCCTCATCAGAGAAGCTTCTTTATTTGGTAGCTGATGATTAATACAGGGACACACAACTGGTCAGTCAAGAGAATAAGGAATTGTAACGGGAGGTTTGAATCATACTCTCTGTCCCCAAGGCTCAGGGATCCTGCGGAAGAGGAGGGGAAAGATTTTAAGAGCCTGTGCCTAGTAAGCAGACACTGTGCATGGCAAGTTGGAGAAGAAATACTTATGCAGCTCATTTTCAAAAAGAAGGTAGCAATAAACCCAACCAGATATAATAACGTGTTGTTGAGGGCTTAGGTTGGTGAACTTAATATACTATGTGCTATGAAATTGATTGAAAAAAATAGAAAGAAATACTTCCCTAGATAATGTTTCCCAGGGCCAACATTTAAATACCACCTATTTGGGCCCATTCCAAAAATTCTCATTAACCCTTTCAAACTGAATTTGCGTTACATTTTTGTTTTGTTGTTTTGTTTTGGTCTTCATTGTGTGAGCACATGCATACACAGATGCATACAGGTTTGTTTGTTTTTTACTGTTCTGCTTGTTTGTTTATCTGATTTTTTTTGAGATTGTATAATTACAACATTTCTGCCTTCCCTTTCCTCCCTCCAAACCCTCCACCCAGCCAGCTTTTATGTGGGTCCTGGGCATTAAAACAGGTACTCATGCTTGCTTGGCAAATACTTTAGCCACCAAAGTACCTTTTGATATATTCCCTTCTGCTGGACATGTCACCAGATCACTGGGCTAGGAATAAGTAACTGTGATTAATTAATATATGAGAAATGTTTTTTAATGAGTGAAAAATAATTCATTTTTGGATTAAACTAATCCCAAGAAGCACATCAAAATGAGTTATAAAAAATCAGTAAATTAGTCTTTTGGGATTCAATTATAGATGTTCTATATGTGTTTGTCAAACGCATACTATGTTATATCAAGAATGTTTCTCCTTTCTCTCACTGCATTTGAATATTGTTAAATATTTATACCTGAAACGTAGCTTCCCCAGTTTCTGTTCCTTCAATGTTCCATATTCTTCGGTGAATCTGATGAAGCTGTTAAACTACATTTTATCTCCCAAAGTGTACACCAAATCACTTGGATGAAAGCCTTGAGGTTACAATTCAGAATATACCTTCTTAAAATCACAGGTGGTTCCACTGGGTAGTCAACATTGAGAAATACTACCCACCTGGGATCAAAGACCCAGATAACCATGGCCGCAACTCTCAAAGCTAGTTGTTACTGACCTTGCATTCTGGTCCGGATGCTCTGAGGATCAGCTAGCCAACCAACCACCTTTCAAGTCTCAGAAAGCATTGACAGCCTTCGGATCCAGCTTGAATAGTCATAGTTACATGGACTTCATTCTGTGTGTAGCTTCCTCCCTCTGACTAGTTCTCATACTGGCTTCTCTTTTTGTACCTTCAATCTGGTTTTCCTTTTTCTGTCAATCTTGGTTGTAAATGGTGAAATCTTGCTGGCAGATTAAATTTCTGCATAAATCATTTCTTCTACAGATGTTTATGGTATGCCTGCTATTTACAGACTCCTCCCTAGAAACAAAAGTAAAGATCTCTAGGAGAATTTGAGATCCAGTCCTGTTTCTGCTTGTTGCTTTCAGTCTACCATATATTTTTTTAATTTGAGAGATTATTTGTAAAGGGACAAATGGGATTAAGCATAAGAAACCTGCACAGAAGACGAACTAGACAAACATTCGAGCAGTTTTCTTGAGTAAGCTTGTGAAATCTTCCCTTGATTAAATATGACACACTTCCTTGAGATTCCATTTATATACTGCTTTCAGGACAGAGGGCAGTGTCCAGCACTACTTCTCAAAACGCCTTCTGAGACATTTGACATCTCTAAATGATTCCTTGGGAAGGTAGGGTGAATGCTTGGCTTCCTGATAATGTTTTGTGGGGAAGACAAGCATGGTTGTCCCCCTTTTGGTTCTTCCCAAAGATGAAGTAACCAGATGAGGTCTCCAAGGAGAATCTTGATCCAATAGTGCTTGACCGTCTCATTTCCCTGAAGCACAGTAAGGGCGGATCTGTGTCACCCTGGGTTTCTGAAGCTGCTAATACCAGGAAAGGCTTTAATCACATCATTTGCCCTCAAGGTGAGTGTTGCCCCACTTTGGGAGAGTAATGAAGTTGTCCTGAGCCACTTACCCTTCCCTGGAAATACATCTGAAAAGCATTTTGTACTCCAGGAACCACGTTGGCTAAGATGTTTCCACCACCTTCTGTTGACTGCTTTGTTGTGAAATCCCTCCTTTTCAAATACACTCAACACTAAGGTGATATGAATTTCATTTAATCTCAGAGTGCTCTACTTTATCCCTCAGGAAATTTAATATCTACCTACTTAGAATTAAGAACTGAAAGACCTCTGGAGCCGGGACACTCTTACTCAAAGTCTCGGGATAACACGACCCACCAGGAACTCAAGAGAGACCATCCTTGCTGCAATCATACTAGGTTTATTGACAAAACAAGGATGAGTGCACTGGGGCTGAAACTCATTTCCCACACAGGGGTAGAATGTTCCACCCCAAGGAGCTGGGAGAAAGAGTATTTAAGGGAAGAAACCATCCAAAGGGGGTAGGGAGGGCGTCATTGGAAAATTCTGAAAATACCAGTGATCATTGAAAAATTTTGAAAATACCAGTGATAATCAATAACAAGAGGGTAATTCCCTGTTTCTCAAGATTATTCTAGAAATTATAATCTAACTTTATCTACAGATAGTTTCTGCAACAAAGTCACTGAACCGGCTAACCTAGATTTTTGGCTTTATTTTTCCTGCTAGAGGGGCCTGGATTTATCAAGGTCTTTCAGAATCAGCTATGAATATGACACTGGTATAAATGGGGGCATTGGAGGGATGACCTTTCATTCAGCAACAAATAAACCAACTTGTAAATTGGGTAAAGCTATTTGCAAGACAGACTTCTCATCAGACAAATGATTTGTTTTTTTTGATTTGGTTCTGATTTTAATACCAGGAATCCAGGGCCCGGAGGCTTTCTGCTGAGTCTGAAAACAAACAGAACCTAAATTCCTCAACCCAGTTTGCCTTCAAGTAATTGCAAATTATCTTGGACCTCTATTTTTGTTGTAACTTCTTCCCAGTGAGAGGTACTTCTCCCCTTCCAACCTCACTTTGCACTTGACTTTCCAAGAAACTATTAACAAATCTTGGTATTGAGGGCTTTCTCAGGCTCCAGAATGGTGGAAGATCCCTCTGGCTAAGGTAAGTGATAGTTTTTTAAAAAGAGGCCAGGTGCCCCCCCCCTTTTTTTCTTTTACTCTGGGAAATGTTTAATGTCATTTACCCTTGGAAATGTCAGATTCTATGTAAACAGTAGCTTAATGATTACTGCCTATTTTATACATTGAGCGTCTAGCTATAGGCATAAAGGGATTATACTTTGAACTTTTCTCTTGTTTTGCATATTAGTAATCACACTGCTAATATTGTCACCAGGAATTTTATGCCCTCCCCCCTTTTCACAACTCCTAGCATGTGAAGAATGCTCAGGATAAAAGCTTAGGTCAGAAAAGTACAACTTCATTGGTTTGGCACCTGCCAGCTCCTTTTTCCCTTTTTTTTCTTTCTTTTCTTTTACTTCTTTTTTTTTTTTTTGAGGTTTTATTATTATTTTATTTTTCTTGCTTCTTAATATAAGACAGGGACAAGACTAGACATTTTTTTTTATTGATACTTATTGAGCTCTACATTTTTCTCTGCTCCCCTCCCTGCCTCTCCCCTACCCTTCAACCCTCTCCCAAGGTCCCCATGCTCCCAATTTACTCAGGAGATCTTAAGACCAGACATTTCTGAGACCAGGGAATAAAAAATGTTAACATCATGTGTTTTCAAGCTTACTTGAGGCTTGGTGAGCAGATGTCACACACTGTATTGTGTAGGAGGAAGCCAGAACACGAGGTGCATCACAGTGTTTAAATGTGCTGGGCCATGAAAGAGTTAATGTGCATGACTCCCGTGTCCTGAGTCATAAACAAAGATGTTCATCTTTCTATCTCTTCCTTGTGTTTTCCTCAATGCTGGCTTCTCAGCTACAGTGCCAGGCTGGAAACCATTCTCGTCTCTTGATACCTCTTTGTTTTAATTCCAGTAATAGTTCTCTGTTCCCACAGTACTCTTTAGCATAGGTCAGTGAATCCCCAATTTGGAACCTCTCTCTGAATCATGCTTACTTGTCCCCTGTGTTTACTCTTATGCTGTAGACATGGTCTCTTGTTTCAGTAGCATACAGACACGCACTCAAATGAATTATGCTCTGAGATGCAGCTACCCAAGCCTGCTTCCAAACAAAAAATCCACTGAAAACAAGATGGATAATTCAGTAATTGTGTGTGTTGGAGTACTTCTCTAGGTAAAAGTTTCTTTGCTGTAATCCCTTGGCTTGGAAGCAATCTTTTGTGTACTGAGAACTCAGTGGGGAGCGCTGATCTGGTCAGAGCTTGAGGTGGGATACACCAATATCCCCAGCTGGAGCAGTCAGAAACCAAGAGAGTAGAAGCTTAGCTTTTCTGAACTTTGCTATCAGGAGATCAAATAGGAGGCAGAGGTTTTTCTGAGACATATTCAGAAATTATTGGTGTTTCTATGACAACAGAAATGAAATAAAAATGGAGTCATCATCACCTCCTAAGAATCCCACAAGTTCATATGAACCCCAGATCAAGGAATCAACACTTGAAAGTTACAGACTGGAAAGGGACACGTGTGTGTTCCTTTAAATGCCCGAGGTGGATACCAATTAGAACTCCTTGGGATATCTTCACAGGAGTGGGAGTCAAGAAAATTGCTGCCTTCCTTTATTTTGCGTGCTCTGATCACGTGTTTAAAGACATAGAAATGTCACTTCTATTCATTTGTTCAGGGATACTTGCAATACAGAATTCATCTCATTTGCAGCTTCCTATGTAATCTAACTAACAGAATTACTGTATCAGGAGCTTGGTTCTTTGGCTAGCTATGGAACTAGCTACACAAAACTATACATGGAACCCACAAAAACAAGATTACCAGAGATTTTACCTCTAGCAGTAAGATTTGTATTCATTGGAGAGTCACAGTAGGTTTCTTTCTTTGGGGTTTTGGTTCTTTTAATTAGAAAAAAAATGCCAGACAATATATTTTGATACCTGTTTTCCTCCCCCAACTCTGTTCAGTGACTCCCAACCTCTCTATACACTGAATTCCACATCCTCTTTCTCACCCAGCTCTTCATAATATATTCTATTTCCCCTTCTTTAGGCGATCCTCTACTCCCCCTTACTTCATTATTGGGTACCTAACTGTGGTTATATGATTTTTAGAACACATTTCAAAAGTTTGTAGTCCAAGCTGTCTCAACCACACTATATAGAGCATACTGATCTAAAACTCATACTAATTATGAAACAACTGCCTCAAATTGCCAAGTGCTGGTATTACATGGGTTTGGGAGATTTTTAGTTTTAAACCACGAATTTCACTTGAAGCAGAATTCACATGCCCTCTTTTCTAGCAGTTAGGTAGAAGCTTCACGTTTCTATCAGCAATGAGTTTCCAGGTTAGAAGGATTTGGAAGACAGATTTAACTTCCTTCTCAGCAACACCAACACAAGTCATTCACATGCCAGGGAAAGCTTAAGAATTGAGATAGTTTTATGTGGTTGGGCTCCAAGATAAGAATGTTGATGGGAAACTAGAATGTTCGACATGTCTTTGAGAACTAGAGTTTGTCAGTACTGTTGGGGGGGGGGGGTATGTGTTCCACGGGAATGCTCATATGGCAAAGGTAATGGTCATATGTTACAGCTTGTAAACTTCCTCTCTATCAACTACTTGTGGGTGGTGCAGAAGGAAAAGCTGAGCCTCCAAAGGTCCCTCCCTCTCTTGTACCAATAGCTGTTTACATACCAAAGGCCATTCTGACCTTTCATTACACACACATGCACTCTTCCCTATTAAGGCTTTGTTGAAACAGATCATGTTGTTGGATAGCTGGTACCAGTTTTCCCATTCTGGAGAATCCCAAGGATCAAGGCTGACCTTCATTCCTTGTAGTTACAGGAAGTATCAAAACAAAATACTTCAAATGGTTTAGTTTTTAACTGACACCTTAAAAGAAAAAGAAAAGAAAAAAATATTTCTGTTCAATCTTACTATTGTACCACAAAAAGACAGGTACATCTCCTATTTACCTCCTATTTACTTAAGGAAGTGTTGGTTGTACAAATTTACAGTAACCTTGGAGAAATTGCCTCATTGTTGGTTCCACAACATTATTGGTTGCTTGATTGTTTTCATTGTAGTACCTCTTCTTCTTTTGTTATTGTTTGATATACCAGATTGAAGTCTAACTTTGCTGGTCCATATCCAACTCCCGTGTTTACCTCAGCTGAGGAACTATGGGTTTTAAAGGAGGAATAAACCCAGCAGAAGGGATGTAAGGCCAAGGTCACCAGATTAGTTGATTAAGGAATGACCTCAATTTTTTTTCAGTCTGGAGCCCCTCCCCTGAGCATCTGCAATCATATCACTAGCTGTAGTTGAACCTTGGGACATTAGTCTTTGCAATGTTTGCATTCCTTCTCTATGATAGACTTCCTGAGGAGGTATACTTGGGCTCAAAATTTTGGAGGTTCTAATTCACAAATAGTTGGTTCATTGCTTTGGGCCTGTGGCAAGGCATCATAACAGCTATGTTGACTTAGGTTTCTGTCCACCCTGGTCCCAGAGCCATTCAGTCCCAAAGAAAAACACAGAAGTCTACATTAATCATAAACTGGTTGGCCTATTAGCTCAGGCTTCTTATAACTCTTATAACTTATATTAGCCCATAATTCTTGTCTGTGTTAGTCATGTGGCTTGGTACCTTTCATCAGCAAAGCATTCTCATCTTGCTTCCTCTGTGTCTGGGTGACTGCTGCAGACTGACTCTTCCCTCTTGCCAGAATTCTCCTGTTCTTGTTGCTACATCTCTACTTCCTGCCTGGTTGCCCCGCCTCTACTTCCTGCCTGGCTACTGGCTAATCAGCATTTTATTAAAATACAAGTGACAAATCTTTACAAAGTATAAAACCATTGTCCTAAAAACACAGTTATAAAAGTAATTCCATAGCAGAAACAAAGATTTAAAAAGTAAGATGATGCTGGGGACCCATTATCTTCTTCAAGGGCACACTCAATAACCCAAAGACCTTCCATAGGCCCCACCTTCTAAAGGTTCCAATCTACAATAAGGACCTAGAATTATAATTAATGGTCCCTTGGGAGCATTAAAGATCCAAACTGGAGACAGTTCAGTATCTTCAACCTAGAGACTCTTACTATTTTTGCTATATGAATCTTACCTACCATCCACCAACACATGCGCACTTCAATAAAAGTTCTACAGCAAAATTATTCCAATAGAAAGTGCTTTATCAATATGTCTTAGAAATGAAACACCAAAGCATACCTTGGTATGAAAGATCTGAACAGACCAGTATCTCCAAGGTACTGGCTAAATGTTTTATTGTTATTTGTTTGTTTTGTTTTGATTTGATTTTTTGAGACAGGGTTTCTCTGTAGATCAGGTAGACCTTTAACTCAGGGATCTACTTGATTCTTCCTCCAAAGTACTGGGATTAAAGGTATGTTCCACCATTGTCTGTCTTGACCTTTTGTTTTCAATGATGTTATATATCTTTCTAGACTGTTTCTTCTGCCCAGTTGCTAATTCTGCCATAGGAAAATTTGGGACACTTATTGTAATTTTTTAAATTTCTAATCTCTTTAATTATTATTTTAATTAGAAGTGTTTCAAACATACATGCAAAATAAAAACTCTCAGAAGTCACGAAGACAAGAATGTATATAGTCACAACTCACATTGAACAGATTCTAACATTTTGCTGTGTTTCCTTCAGATTCCTCCTTAAGGGAGGAAGCATATCAAGAAAAAAAGAAAAAAAAAACATG
The DNA here is from genome assembly GCF_000317375.1 of Microtus ochrogaster. Classification (NCBI taxonomy): domain Eukaryota; kingdom Metazoa; phylum Chordata; class Mammalia; order Rodentia; family Cricetidae; genus Microtus; species Microtus ochrogaster. The sequence continues at coordinate 4,055,472 of NW_004949127.1, read as the reverse complement.
CAGAAAACAAAACAAACCCACCCATATGATAGTTAAAGCTCCACCCAGTTTCCCTTTAGAATTCACTTGAAGTTTGTATGTATTATTCCCATGAATGTTTTGAATATTTTATTGACTATGTTTCTTCTCATATCTTAGACTTGGTTTTTGTTTGATGTGTGTGTGTGTGTGTGTGTGTGTGTGTGTGTGTGTGTGTGTGTGTGTGTGTGATGTGCCTGTGTATAGGCATGTTTAGCTTGTATAGGGGTGTGAGTGTGTGCGAGAGCCACCGGATGTTTGCAGAGAACTACCAAAATCTCTAGCAGCAGGGAATGGTGATTTGAAAATCTTGAGAGATGTTCTGCTCTTTTGCCATCTGTCCTGTAAAAGTAGCTTTGATTTGGCTTTGACTGGGCCCTAACAAAGCCATGTGTGCCAGATTCAGTAAGATAATGAGGAGCCTGCAGCTTCAGTGTAAGGGAGTTGGTTACCCATTCACCTCTGATCTCCAAAGCCCAGGCAGGGCCGGTTTGCCCTGACTAGAATAGACGAGGTTTCCTCTAATGAATAGCGGGAGGAGGAGCCGGTGTGAGAGGGAAAATTGTTCAGTGCCATCAGCAAAGGCTTCTTCTAGGTTGTAGTCAACCTCACTCATTAAGAAATTATTGAATGAGCGGTCGACATACATTAATTACTGCTACCCCTCAAATCACTTCTGATCCAACAGAGGCAACTGAGTTTGCGGTATTATCGAACCATCTATTAGCCTGTTCCCTCCGAAGTTTCCCTCAGAATAGCTGGTGCTCTCACGTAAAAAGAATCTTCCTGAAAGCAGTTTTAGCCAGTAAAGCGAATGATTAGTGGTCTGTGGCCGAAACAATCTCAACCTGGTCTCAAACTGATGAAGCCTATTGTCTTTGAATATGTTATTGACGTTCTCTGGTGTTTCCCAACAACACAGAGAGGCCCATACAGGAGTAAGGTACTGTTTAAATGAGAATCATACAGGAAGTACCAAGATGAAGGACAAAGTAGAAATCACTGAACAATGAAGACTTTGTGGCGAATGACCTTGGGAGTATGCTGAAGGTCACGTGGGATTTAAATGGGGGTAGTTAAATGAAGGGAACTTTCCAGGAAAGGCACAACTGAGCCAAAGAGGCCACACCACATAGGTCCCTCTTTTGTTGGTTCCTCCCCTCTGGGGAAACCTTATTTGTGGAAGAGAATGGGAAATACAAAGGTTTTGACTTTGGTTCTGATGTTTATTCCTTTGGTAATTAGGGTGATGCTGGAAAAAAAAAGTGCCAGATTATTGAGGTTAGCCTGCAAAACCATCCATCATCCAGTCAGCAGTCCCTTTGCTGTGCATTCTCCGCAGCTCATCTCAGCAAGATCCCATGGCCACCTCACTTAGCAGTCCTGCAGAAATAAGCTCTCTGTGGCAGACCTTCTGTAAATTATCTTCCTACCCTCCACAGCATCCTGGAATCACAGTGTGTCAAGCTTCAGTGGAGTCGGGAGTTCATTACATAAGCCTGTTGTTCATTTATGAAGGAACATGCCCACAGATAAGCATGTAGTTAGTGAAATGAATGGCATCAAATTATTACATTCTTTTATTACTTTATTACACTATTACTCCCTCACTGCATACCTCCATCTCTCTCCAGTATATATTTTATTGAAATCATTTGAGGCATAATTATTAATACCTGTGTATTAGTAGGACTTTGGAGGCTTTAAGTGTCAGAAATGTAGAGAGCCTTAACATGAAGGGAAGGCCTTGATTTGCATAACTAAATAGTTCAGTAGGACTTAATCCAAGTTTCTAGGAGGTGGGGATGTTTGATACCTCTCACAAGGCTCCTCTTTCTTGCTGTGGCTCCATTCCTAGACAAGCTGATAACATACAGAAAGCCTCATATCACCATGCTTACATCCTTTCTTCCTCCCTAAAGTACTAAGAGAAATTATAGGGTGATTTCTGAAAAAAAAAAAAAAAAGTCCGGCAGAGAGCTTTCACTAGCTTGCCTTCAGTAGTGTGCCCTCTTCCCTTGTGGTGAGGGTTGTAGAGCTGTGATTATTGTAAACAACATTAAGTGCCCACTGCTGGAACCAGGATCATCACCTGTCTCTCTCTAGCTGTCTTTCCTTTAGACTACCTCTTCCCCTACCAGGTGTAGACTCCCGCCTCATGACTTAACTAGTGTCTTATGTCAAGCACTGAGCACCATAAGAAATTACAACTTTCTGTGTGTCCTTTCTCTTTTTCACCACTTTTTTTTTTTGTGGAATTCATGGACTGGAGGAAATTGTGGCTTTTTAGGAAAGAAAACGTTAACTATCTCATTGCATTACAGCAGTGGGGTACCAGGAGGAGAGATTGTAAGGAGGGAGAGAATGGCAAGGGGTTGTTAAAAGATAGCATAGTCCAATAGGGTGTGACTAATACAGTCTTTCTAGATGGAATTGAGGTGGGATTTTCACCTAAAAATGTTCAGAAATTGTTTTCAGGCATATTTTAATTTCTTGTGTTCCCCTATGTGAGTTCTGACTCACTTGCTTAATGGTTTCATCTGTGTTTCAGAATGGACTACCAGACCTTCCTTTATTCACCTTTCCCAATGCCTCAAATACCACCGAGCTCTGGAGCGGTCAGCAAGCTGGAAGAGGTGCAGTAGATATTTTCCTTAGGCAAAGAATTCTTGAAATAATTTAGCACAGAAGAAGCAGTGTGGGTCTCTGCCAGATAAGCTAGTGTTAATTAACTCACTTTCACAATCTCCTGCCTGACAACTAGTAAAAACATAGAGAAATATCTAAATACCCCAAAGATACCAGAAAACCTTTAGGAAATATTTCCAAACAATAGGAATTTGAAACCGAAGTATCTCTCCTCATTAGCACAGGGCAGGGGGAGGCTCTGGGGTTTGTCCTTGCTCTTGTATCTTGTCCTGGGTGCAGGGGACTGTGGAGAGGTTTTCAAGGTGCATGGGAAACTTCATTATTTCATCTTTACACTGATAGACTACCAAGCTTCCAGCAACATCACAAGATGTAAAACTGGTTGCTCTGTTTGGCATGGTTTTATCTAAGGATCTGGTAACCTGGGCAATCTTACTGTCATTTCTCCTTGCTTCCCTTTTATTCTCTCTGAACCCTCCTTTACTTCCCCCCTTCCTTTTTCCTTTCAATATTCAACAGTCCTCTACTCTGGACAGTGAAACTCATGGTGAAAAGGTGAGTTAAAGACTTAGTTCTTGCTGGGCGGTGGTGGCGCACGCCTTTAATCCCAGCACTCGGGAGGCAGAGGCAGGCGGATCTCTGTGAGTTCGAGACCAGCCTGGTCTACAGAGCTAGTTCCAGGACAGGCTCCAAAGCCACAGAGAAACCCTGTCCAGAAAAAAACAACAACAACAAAAAAATAACCCCCCCCCAAAAAAAAAGACTTAGTTCTTGCCCTTAGAGTCCTTATAATTTAATAAAGTGTTACATACAGATAAAAGAGCTTCTATATGGTATAGTAAATATGATGGGGAGAGGGACTATGTAGGATGTATTAGTTTTGTGGGGAGGAGAGAATTTACTCACACTTTCACAATCAGAGAAAAAAAAATGTTTCAGAGGAAAGCTAAGCCAAATTAGACCTTGTTTCTGCTGGGCGTTTCTGCTGGGAGAGTGATCTGGGTAGGAGGGGCCTGGGCCTAGGGTATCTGTGCAGATATTCTCATCCAGTAGTCCTAGCTTGATAATCAATGGGTTTAGCTGTGAAGCCTTCCAGACATTATGAAAAGCATTTGTGTGAGCAGATGTGAGTCAAATGCCCAGATATCATGACACTGTGCAGACTTTAGAGCTGGGGCTTTGGGTGAGTATACACAGCTCTGTCAAAAAACCAGAGGAACTGTTCCACTGTCCCTGTACCTGTGATCACAGGAGACCATGCCATGTCTTCTGGAGCCTCTGTTGAACTTCCCTGGAGGTATTTCTCTCCTACTGTCATTACCATGCTTCACAGAGTCTAACTTGTCTTCTGAGACATGCTGCAGGCATGCCATTAGCTCGGTTGCAAAGGACAGAATTCTTACAATCCTTTCTTGCTGGGAACCAGGGAAGAGGAGCACCTGGTGTGGTTCCCCCCCCCCCCGCCCACACACACACAACAAACTACTCCACATGTGCATTAAGAAAAATTAGTAATTTGCTGCCCTTAAATTTTTCTTTTATCCAAATGTATGACTACACTTCTCTCAGAAATAAGTTATGCAATGCAGAAATAGAAGAGCAAAAACAGTGCTGTCCTTCTTCCCCCCAATTCTTGCTATAGCATCATTCATCAAATTTGCATACCTTTTAAAAAATGAAAATAGAGTGTTCTCTCAATCAATACATTCTAACCACAGTTTCCCTTCCCTCCATTCCTCTTGGTTCCCCTCAATTCTTCCCTTCCTCAACTCTCCCCCATCCACTCCTGTAGTAATAGCAGCGGCAGGGCTGCATCCTCAGAACCCCAGCCGCACCCTGGCCTCCTGGCTAGCTTATGCCCCGAAATAATTACACGGACACTGTATTCTTTTAAACACCGCTTGGCCCATCATATCTAGCCTTTTCTCGGCTAACTCTCGCACCTGGACTAACCCATCTCTAATAATCTGCTGTAGCCCACAAGGTGGCTTACCGGGAAGATTCTAGCCTACGTCCATCCTGGGTCGGAGCTTCATTGCGTGTGCCTCAGAGAGCAGCGCTCTTGCCTCTGCCCGCAAGAGCGGAGCATCGTGTCTCTCTGAGAGGAGAGCTGTGGGGTCTGACCTCACTTCCTCTTCCTCCCAGCATTCTGCTCTGTTTACTCCTCCCTCCTGTTTTAACCTATCAGGGCAAGCAGCTTCTTTATTTAATTAACCAATGGCCTTCCTCCATCACACTCCCTTCTGTTTCCCTTCAGAAAAGAGCAGACCTATAACAGACAACAACCAAAGAAGACAAAACAAAATGCAATTAAACAAGGCAAATGCCCTCACACCAAGAGGCTGGACAAGGCAAAATAGTGGGGGGTGAGGGTGGGGGAGAGTCCCAAGAGCAAGCAGAGGACTCAAAGACACATAGTATTGCAGTTAGAAATCCCACAGAAACAGCAAGCTAACAGCCATAACATATACACAAGTGGACATAGTAAAGAGTCCTGTATGATCTGTGCTTGTTGCTTCAGTTTCCGGGAGCCCACAGACACCCGCTTAGTTGATTCAGTGGGCCATGTTCTCCTGTTATCCTCCATCCTCTCTGACTGCTACACTATTTCCTCAGCTCTTTCATGGTGTTCTCTGAGATCCTAGTGGTGGGGAGGGGACCCAACAGAGACCTTGAATTTAGACTCTCTCTCTGCCTACTTTTTGCCTGTGCGTCTCTGCTCCTGCTTCCATTTACTGCTAGAGGAAACCTTTCTGATGATGACTGGACAAGCAACCATCTATGAATATAGCAGAATATCATTAGGAGTCATTTCATTGATTTTTTGTTTGTTTTTGTTTTTTTCATTGTTGTTTTTATAGACCATTGGTATTTGGTTCTACCCTAGGCCTCTGGGGTATCTAGTCCCCAATTCCTAGCCATCCAGGCAGTGTCAGGCATGGGTTTGTCTGGTGGAATGGGCCTCAAGATAAATAAGATATTGACCGCTCCCACAAATTCTGTGCCACCATTGCCCCAGCACATTCTGAAGGCTGGATAGATTTCTGTGGGTCGAGGGTTTTGTGGCCGGGTTTGTGTCCAGTTTTATCTTTCCTTAGCCTGCAGAGTACCTTCCCAAGACAAAGAGAGTACAAGGTAGGAGTGAAGGCTCCATGCAGGCACCAGCTTGCCTTCTCTACACTCAGTGAGCTGTGTGGGTGTTGTCCTTGGCAAAGCCCTCACTGCCTGCCAGTTCATTTGTGTATCTTCTCAGCCTATTATTTATGCCTTCCTATCCAAACATAATGTATCAGTTGGAATTCTGGTAGGTAATAGATAATACACTCAAATTATGCTCACTTAAGGTAGATTTAATAAAAGGGTTGTGTGTAAGGTGTGGGGAGGGCTTAGGGAAAGCACAAGGGAGCATATGAGGGATATTCACTGACTAGGATATGGGATGCTGGAGAAGGGCCTCACAGCAGGTGCTGGGACTTCTTACAGAAAACACAGAGACGTGACTGACAACAGTGAACTCCCTCCAGTCTCCTTCCCACTGACTGAACCCAGGGGAAGCTAAGGGGAATGAAAACTAAGGATGCAGTCTGTGTCGGCCAGCTTCCTGAGTCTGGGAGCAGAGCAGACCAGGGCTCCAGAACACAAGGAGTCTCCGGGGCCAATCTACACCTAACAGATGGTTTTCTGGGCCTTTTTTCTGCTGGTTTGTTACAGAAGTAAACCCATGTTCTGCTTTTAACCTGGACAGTTTGTCTTCAAACCTTTTCAAATCAGTGCATAAGGAACTAAGTGATAAACTTCATTCATTGTGAAACATTTCATCATGTGATATTAGAATATTTTAAAAATATGTGTATGCAATCCATAGATTATATACATCATCTCTGAAAGTTATGAAGCAATGTAAGACGATGATCATCCATGACCTCAGCCCACTCCCTAAGATCACCCCTGTTGACCCTGCCTCAGGGTCCTCTCCACTCACCTTTTGTAGCCTCTTATCTTGTACCTACCATTCTGAATTGGGGGAGGCTATGAACTCTCTAATAATTTTAAAGCTAATTTTTCACATATTGTGTAGTGTTACTTTTTGAAAGCATTGTAAAATCACCATAGTAATTGTTATTATTTTCTACACTTGCTTTAGGTACTGAATCCATTTTGCTGTGTGCAGATAAACATTGCTTATTTATAAGCTTAAACTATTTGTGTGAGCATGCCACAGTGTACCTTCCTGGGCCACTCATGTGGGCTTCAGGGTTCTTTCCAGACTTTGCAGCTTGGCTACTGAAGGGCAGAAGCCTGCACTGTATTTTCTGGGTGCATGTCAGTCCTGGCATAGATTAAGCTACTGAGTATTTGCTAAATGAATCGACAAGTCAATGCTACAAAATGTTTTCAATTCCAGCAACTAATCTATGTTTTAGTACTGGAGTTAATCTTTGATAATTAAATACTCTATGAGATTTCTTGATTTATTCCTTAAGGTAATATAAGGTAGCCTATCAATTCTTTAACTTTCTTTTTGTTTATTTTTTAGATTGCCATCTGTATTCTTTCAAATACTCCATTTGCTTTCTTTAAGTCTTGAGCAGTGGCCTCTGCTCCTTATGGTGTGCCAGTCTTTGCCCTTACACACAAGCAAGAAACCGATTATCACCCAGTGCTCCTCTGACCTAGAAAATTGAGAGATTCACATTAATGAAAACATAGGGACTTATAAATTCGCCCTGAGTGGGAGTATTTTGATGCCCGGTGATTAGCTGTGCAGAATGTGGGCATTGGTTGGGGTTTGGGGCCCTGCTTCCTCAGGGTTATGTAACTTTCAACTCAGGAAGTGGACTCAGTGGGATGGGGAAGGACTGCTTTTAATGAGCTGCTGGGATTGGCTGAACTTGTGCTAGCCTTGCGCTCACCATTGTAACCTTGATGTTTTTCTCATTTGTAAACTTTATTTGCATTCCACAGTCCAGCTGAATTTGCCTGGGTGCCTAGTTTCTTTAATCTTCTGGCTTGACTGGCCAGCTTGTAAATCAGCCTCAGACTTTCAGCTGCCCCAGTTAGCATTCTGCAGAGAGTTCTTTTTTTTTTTTTTTTTGTAGCTCCTGTCCAAAGCATGACAGTGTGGCTCGACGTTGTATGGTGTGGTTGCTACTAGCAGTAATGAGTTGTTATTGAGGTTCAGTAGAAAAGGAGTAGATGGATAGATTACGATAGTTCAAGGCTTTTAGTTTCCCAGCTGTGGATACCAGAGAGTTTACCAAGTCACTCAAAGACCCACACTCTAGCCCTTCCAGAGGTGATGTTTCTTTTTCCTCTGCCATGAGCATGATTGGCAACCATGATTCTAAAACTACTCAAGGGAAAATTTATGCTGTTGTACGTGCTTCTTGGTGATGGGGTGAACACCACTGGCACACCTTTGCATGGACGTGCATGGACGTTAGGTCCTCTTGCACAGCTCTGAACCAAGTATAACTGCCTTTTGTTTTCTAAGATACAGAAGTGCAAAAAGGAGCTGATGAAGAGAGAAAATGGGCAGTTAATGTTGAAGGAGGAAAATGTTTAGCCATGTATTTTGCTACTAAAATACTGGATTTCTCTAATGGTAATGTCTGTACTAGAATCTTTACCCTTATCCTTCCCTTTTCTCTAGTGAAAATAAACTTATTTTGCTGTGCCTGAATCAGGAAAGGGGGGCACAAATTGATTTATAATTTATAGAAAAGCCTAGATTCTCTCATTAGCAGAACCTGAAATAGCATGGTTGTGCAAGGACTGTTTACAGTTTAATGACTCACAGCAAACTGTCTGATACACATTTGCCATGCTCCTTAAGACAGGCTCTGAGTTAACTAGAATGCCTAGTCTTCACCCAAGGCCCCATGGTTATTTCCTGATTGGGAACTGTATAATCTTGCTTGATGTCCCACTAAGGAAGGAATCAGAAGAAATGTCATTCTTAGAGCCAAGTTCTTGGGCTTTCCTGCTCTGTCCAGCGGCCTGCAATAGTCCCATCATGATCTGTAGGGTTGTATTCCCTGACTAAGGCTGTGTATGTCAAACAAATAAAGGAAAGAACCCAGGGATATAAAAGAGGTGAACAAGATTGAATAACCTACTACTCTACCAGTCAACCCAAGAGTTCCGTCACCAACAGCATAGGTTTGGGAACCATCCCCACTTCCTGAGATGGGCTTTTTGGGGTGGTTCTAGTGATATAGCAAGTATCAGGATGCTTGATAGAAATGTAGCTTCCCATGCTCACATTTTGATTCAGGGTCTAGGGTGGAACCTGGCAACCTGCATTTATGCAGGTAGCCATAAATGACTTTGAAACTACACTCAATACCAATTGAATTCCTCTCCCTTCCAATTCACGAAGTGACTTTTAGTATAATCTTAATGTGAGCAGAAGTGAGAAACTCTTTTGAGGTACCTTTGGGTAACCCTGTTGAACCCTATCCAAGAGAACTAGAGGTACATTATTTACTGAAAACCTGACTTTCTGGAGGGCTCCCTCTGGTCCAGTAGTAGTTTGAATGACAGAGAGCTGGAGTCAGCAGCCAGCCTTTCAGGTATACACAGACCTTCACCCAGAAAGCCCTCTAGCACTTCAGCATTGAAGAAAAGATACTTCCAGGCAGGAATTTTAATTAGAAAAAATGAAGAACCCAGAGGCAAATTATCAAAAATTTGAAATGTTTCCCCCATACATATCAAGGTGATATCTATTTGCATATAATGTATAGCCATGACTGAAATAATAAAATGAGTGAAAATCATTTATAATTGACAGCTATGTGTCAGACCTTGTCCTCATTTTTGTAGATGTTCAGTTCCCATGACTACTAATACTTTCAGAATGATTATTTCCCTTTTACAGACAGAAAATAAAGGCACAGGGAGGCTAAGTCACATATCTTAATGTCTCAGAAAGTAGCAGCGTGGCCCTCCTGGTTTGAATGAGTTAAGATGAGATCATTAAGGAAACTAGTAGTGGGCAGAAGCTTCCATTTTCAAAAGAGAAAGGAGATAAAAACACGAGAGGCATCAGAGGAACACAACTCCAAGAAAATGTGAAGCTTTTCAGAAAGGAAACTAGGCAAGTCTCTTCAACCTCTGCTGCATACTGGGCTCAGTTTCAGAACTTATTTATTATCACTTAGGACTACAAAAGTCGTTGGTGTCACTAAACCCTTCGAGAGGAGAGGTTGTGTGCATTCGTGTCTGTTAGAGCTCTTACTGAGAAAATCACTGTAATGAACCCACATTGATCTCGATGCGGTTTGGGCGTGGTCAAACACTTGTTTCCTGGCTCTGAGTATGCTGCTAAACATATTTCAAGTCTGACTGTCTGACTTTAATCTCTGTACAGTCTCACAGCACCCTGTCACTCTCAGTAAACACCTTTCTGAAGATTTGATTTGTTGGTTTGTTTTTTAGCAGTCCGAAAAAGGAAACTACAGAATGATGTTCAATATGGCTTGCTGAATCCAGAGCTATGTCTTGATATGCACATCCCCTGGTCACCAGCCAAGAGTACACATGTGGTCTCACTGTGATGACCACCAGCTTTACATTTTATAGCCTTGGGTTGCAGACTCTGGACCCCGGGACTCACTACAAAGGACTCCAGGCAGACCTCAGAGCTCAGCTCCAAGGAGAACCTCTTATGCTCAGCCTCATGTTTGTAACCACTGCTTCTGTCATCTGGCATAATAAAAGCTTTAATGTATCATCAGTGCGGGGAAGGAACACAGTTCTCCGCTCCTCCATTTCTTCTGGGGCCTGGTGTAAATTTCCTCTTTTGGAGGTGTCGAGCTTTTCATATGTCAACCAGATGTAACCTTTTGAAGGTTTAATGAAATCAGAAAACATAATCCACTATATGAGAGTGAATATGAACCAAGTCTATTATTGTTGAACAAATGGCATTAATTTTCCAGCACACATGTGGACATGCGTTTTAAAATATTTGTTTGAAAAATGTCAGGCTCCTCATTGTTTTAGAATATTTGAACAGCACACTACCAGTATGCTCTTTTTAAATAGTTGTACTTTTGAAAGGTTACAGTGTTGGCATATTTACTCTTTTCCAAACTCTTCAAGTGGCCTTGACAGAGGAAAATAGCTTGAATTCTGCCTTCCATAGACTGTACTTCCTAAAAGGTATAAAATGCCCCTTCCTTCCATCTGTAGTGGCAGGGTAAGAGGCTCACTCTACATCCTGGTGCTTCTTATTATGTTGCTTATAGAGAGCTTCTCTGCTGTGTTCTGGGGTTATAGAATGAGATTGCTTTAAGCAAATGCAGACAGATGTCACATCTGGATCCCACAGAAAAGGAAGTATCGCTGGAGACTAACCCGTGGGCATCCTAAGGCAGTAGAGGTTGGATAATGATCAAGGCAGCTTTGGATCCTGCCCTCCTGGGGGCAAACTGCTCCAGACCAGCAAGGATTGGCATAGGTAGAGATCTCAGTGATCTACAAAGTGGAAGTGGGAATGTCCATGACAATTCTGGGTGGAAAGAGGAAACCCAAGTTCCTATCAATTCATTTACAGTTGCTATGCATGTTTCATAAAGCCCAGGACATTCTGCTATTGAGATACACCATTTGTAATACACTTAATTATTTTGTTCACACATGCACTGATGCACTTTGAGCTAACCATCTATACTGTTCCATTGATCTTAGCTGGTACTTGTAAGAAAGATTGACAATTCTGTTTTAACAATCTAACCTAGCTAATCAGGAAATTGACTTAACCAGAATGTTCCATCCCATATAAGACTTGATTGAGTAGTTTCCGAATGCCCAGCAGCAGGTTTAGTTTTTGTATTTATATCAAACTTGACACCTCTTTCAAGATAGATCTGAAATTTGGAAGTTCTTCCACTTCTGTAAAATAATCTGCTCTATTGATTATGATAATTCTACTTTTGACTAAAACACACTGCTTCTTCTGCTGTTTGATGGCTCCCATTTCATCATGTCTGCCTGATGTAAATCTCCATCTACTGATTTCTACTTGTTCCTAAATAGCATCACTTCTTAGGATAGTCTCGATACTGTCACTCTGCACTTAGATATCCCCAAGTCTCCTCTCCACTCAACAGTGAATGTACTGTGAGTATCAACAAACCTAAGTGATTTGTCTGAGCAGTGACTACTTGTTTCACATACTGGAGAGCACATGGGCCCTGCTGACCCATTGATGCCAACAATGGCATAGGTTGTTCGGCTTGGGCTTGTTTCCCGACTGTTAACTTTCCAATCAGCTCTGTAAGAAATCACATCTTCACCCTGTTCTCAGCTATCAACTCGCTCCACTTGTTAGGAGAGTTACATTCAGGTCTTCCCTTGTTGTTCTTGGTAGACAGGCACCTCCCCTCCAGAATTGTCCTTCCTTCTCGCTTCCTCCCACAGAACTTCTATAATAAGTAGATATGCAAATCATTTTCATTTCAAAAACAAAATTAGTCAATAATTGTACATGACTAGAAAAATAGTTCTGAGAATCACATCTTAGTTTGCTATGTTGACTCTTTCTTGGTCACTTTTTTGAACTGAATTTATTGCAAGTCACTATTGGAGAAGGCATTCCATATGAGCATTTCTAGATGTTAGCTTTTAGTTGTTTTTATTTTTTCCTAAATTGGCATATTCATCATAATTCTCAAATTTAATTCAACCAGTACTTGTGACACTTAAAATATTTCTTTTTTTATTTCTTTTTATTTATTTATTTATTTATTTATTAAAGATTTCTGCCTCCTCCCCTCCACCGCCTCCCATATCCCTCCCCCTCCCCCAATCAAGTCCCCTTCCCTCATCAGACCAAAGAGCAGTCCGGGTTCCCTGCCTTGTGGGAAGTCCAAGGACCTCCCACCTCCTTCCAGGTCTAGTAAGGTGAGCTTCCAAACTGCCTAGGCTCCCACAAAGTATTTCTTAAATGGAGCCCCTGGATCACTCTCTCCTGAATGAGATCAGGTTGTTCTGAAATAGCCCTCAGCACTCACCCGATGGCCATGCATGGGCCTCTTTGGCTACAGTTCTTTCCCGACTTTTCACTTGATTAGCCATAATCATACCCATCTCAACTCAGACTTTATCTTCATAGCCACCAAGTCCTATGCCTCTGGCACAGTGTTTGATTTCACTGCACTTACCATTCCCTAGAGTTATCTTGACCACTAGTAGGTCAACCTGTTCTTTAGCTGGAATGTGGATTCAGAAGAGAATTTCTACTGTGTTTTCATCACTCTGTCTCTAGCCCGTAGTGCTTTGGTAAATGGATAAAATATTTCAGAAATCCACGGTTAAATGTTAAACCAGTTCCTGTGGCAGGCTCTACATTGTCACAGTATTCTCTAAATGACTTGGATTAAAATGCATACACACAGAGAAAATTGGGTTATATAAAGTTCTAATATTGCGAGCATACTGGAGCATAGAATTGACAAGGACGTGCTCTTTTCAGTCTTACAATAAATATTAGCCCCTATACTTTTAAGACTGCATCACAAAAGGTCTAAAGGAAACTAAGAATCTCCCAAAGGGCGCAGAAGAATCCTGCACCTTCACCCAGCTTATCATCTCCTCTCAAGTGGGTTTGGTGCCAAGTAGGGCTTCTCCGTTTCTTGGCCACAGATTGCTACCTTTTGCTTTCTACCATTTATTATTCCACTCTGTTTGCTACATGTTTGGAGCAGTAAATGTAAATTTATTCCAACATGTTGACCAGAAGTCTCTTCTTTAACTTTTAAGATATGTTTCATTTCTTTTTTTTTTTGTTGTTAGTTTTTTTTTTATTAAGAAAGAAAAAAAAATTTTCCGCTCCTCCCAGCCTCCCACTCCTCCCACTCTCCCCCCCAACCTCCCC
>NW_004949127.1:4037464-4041660 GCF_000317375.1 Microtus ochrogaster | reverse complement strand
CAATAGATCAGCCCCACTGTCTCCGTGGGTGGTTGCACCCCTCTTGGTCCTGACTTCCTTGCTCATCTTCTCCCTCCTTCTGTTCCTCATTGGGTCATTTCTTATTTTAATTTCTTGTCCTGACCTTTGCAGGCTATAGTAAGGATTAAGCTTTTTAAAAATGCTCATGTTTATTCTGGTCACTGAGATAAAGTGAGTTATATTACATAGTAGTTGAAAGTAAACTTCTTTAATATGTTTATGTCACTAAAATTTATAAAGGTTGGAGTAATTAATGGGAAATGGGTTTTAAGTGTACATTGATCAAAGAAGGAACATTGTTTTCTTCAAAAGAATAAACAAGCTTCATTTTGGTCATACTTTATTATTAAGCAGAGAAATCAGCTTGAGTTCATGCTACTGTATTACAGACCCATGAGGATGTATATGAAGGAAATAGAAAGAGTTTGGTATCTTTCAGTTGAATACTGTGGTGGAAATTCCACATCTCCTATACTCAGCAGATGTCTATAAGACACTTGGAGATACCAAACTTTGCATTTTCAAACTTTTCCTAGTATGGCCTGGTCCTAGCTCTCTTCCACCCAAGTTTATTCCTTGTCCCGCAACTGCCTGAGAATTTCTCTCAGAGAAAGCCTCATTAATAGCAACACACACATATCTGTTTGGCAGACATTCTGATAATAATAAAACAGATTAAATTCTCAGGCAGATTATGAAACTAGATGGATATAGTACATCTCTCCAGTTGCAAGTGGTGCACGGAGTCATGGCTATCGCAGTAGCACTGACGACACTTGTTAACTTCTACCTCTTGTAGAGCTCAGCTGGATGGTACTGGCACACGTCTTTAATGCCAGCATTCGGGAGGCAGAGGCAAGTGCAACTCTGTGAGCTTGAAGCCAGCCTGGTCTACAAAGTGAATTCCAGGACAGTCAGGACTGTTTGAACAGAAAAACCCTGTCTCGAAAAACAAAAACAGAAAGAAAGAGAGCGAGAGAGAGAATAGGGGCTCAGACAGCTGAAGGGCTACCTGGAAGTCCCCAATCAATGGCAGAGGACTCTAAAGCCTGTGATTTTCACTCGCAGGAAAGAGTTCAAAGGCAGTGTTGTGATGTCTCTTGCCTTATTTCAGTTTATTGAATAATATATGAGGATCTTAAGTCATAAATGATTAGATCTCGGGTTAAAACAGATAAAAGGACGCCTTTCACAGGCCACTGCATCTTGTTAGTTCTTTAAACAGAGTCTGAAATAACAATAAAAATCAGCAGTCCCCCTTTTTCCCACTGTCTACTCTGAGCAATGTCCCCACGCCACAAGGTACCCAAATGTGGTATCAGGAAATACTTTTATACCAGCATAGGCTTCTCATTTCTCCATGAACTAAGCCAAGCCTTTGATGCTTTCTCTCTGTAGTCAAGCCCTGGTAGACAGATAGCCAAACCATGCCAGTGTTATCAGCTCTGTTACTGCAATCTGAACTGAAACATGGACCACAAGAAACTAACCTCAGATGCATGGTGAAAGCTTTGATTCAAACCTAGTGATTCCGAGTCTTCTAGTAACTCCAGGGTTCCTGAGAGACGGCTAAGTGTTTGCCATTGCTTAAGCTAAGACTTTTCACCCTTTGCAAAACATTATACAAATGAGAATATAACCCAGCTCTCTCGTCGCACATGTGTGCCTTCAAGTGGAATCAGTTCATGCTGTTTTAAATTGGGCTCAGCAAACAACATTTTCAGAATACTTGTCACATTTCTAAATACCATGTGCATGTGACTGATACTCCTTCCACTTCAAACCAGCAGCACACAGAATTCTCCATCTACTACTGCCTTGTGAAGCAATCCGTGGAAATCTATGAGTATTCTACAAAAGCCCAAGGGACTCTTTCCAAGAGAGAATTGTGTGCAATTTCTGAGGCCATCTTGATATGATTAGAGCAAAATCAATAAGGGCAAACATTTAAGGAGTTCATATTTGTGCCAGGCACATGAGAGTGATAAATCATCATGTTTAACTCTCACAACAGACTTCACAAATAGGTTTGTGTTATGACTCTCACTCTGAAGATAAGGAAACATACTCTAGAGAAGACTACTAACTTGTCCATGTCAGTCTGGTGGGGATACATTGCTAAGCATCCTCATTACACTTGCATGCATAGGCATAATATGGCAGATTCTGTTTGCTGTCAAGTAAAAGATTACATACTAAAGAAAATAAATCAAAAGTGGATTTCGCATCATCTATTGTGAAGAATCCAGAGGAACATGATTGCAATAGCTCTTGGCCTGGGTTCTCCGCCTCATTTTTAATAAATCATCTTTTTCAAACACTTAATTACTTTTGTTGCTATAAAATTGAGGGTTTTCTGGGATTGACCATATGTCAGTCTTCGAATATTGTGGCCCTGAGACTTCTGCAATGCCTTAAAATATACCTCATAAAAATAAACCTAAGAGCATGAAACATCTTCAAATAAACCACAAAAGCAAAAGACACAAATATGTTTCTGACTTCTGATTGGGCAACTATTACAGGAGCACCCTGTTACTGATAGTTTATCAATAAGTATGACCAGCTTTAGATAAATACCTGCACAGCTTACATAAGAGAACCTGACCCTTCCATAGATTACACGGCCCCAGTGGCTTCCAGATGCCTTGGTGCAAAACTTTATGACCACACAACTCTTGAAGTTTGCATCCTGAAAAGGCAGTACCATGAGATGAAGACAAGGCTTGCATGTTTTCCTGCCTACTCAGAATTTGGTGAGGCCCCTTCTACAGCTGTGGTGGCGTCTGCATATACTCTGGTGGTTGAACCTGGGAAAACACATCCCTAGGCAGTTGGTGTTGAAAAACAGAAAGCCCAGGGAGAAGGTGGGGGGGGGGGAACTTGAGAGATAGACAAGATGGGGAAGGCCAGAGATCGAGAGCAAAGAAAAAGATATCTTGATTGAGGGAGCCCTTATGAAACTAGCAAGATACCTGGCACTAGAGAAATTCCCAGGAATCCACAAAGATGACCCCAGCTAAGACTGTAAGCAATAGTAGAGAGGGTGCCCAAACTGCCCTTGCCCTGTAGTCAGATTAATGACTATCTTAAATGTCACCATAGAACCTTCATCCAGCAACTGATGGACGCAGAAGCAGAGAGCCACCGCACTGGTTTGAACTCCCAAAGTCCAGTGGGTGGGGTGAGACTATGAGCAAAGAGGTCAAGACCATGATGGGGACACCTGCTAAAACAGCTTACCTGAGCTAATGGAGAAAAGCCAGTACAAGTAGCAGGGATAAATCCTGGTTCCACTGCTAGTGGCTCCACAGACTGCCCCAGCCATACAACTGTCACCCATGTTCAGAGGGCCTAGTTCTGTCCTATGTTGGTTCCTTTCTTGTTCAGCCAGAGTTAGTGAGCTCTTTCTTAGCTATGGAGGATAAAGCTGTTGATGCTTTAGGGATTAGGAGGAAGGGATGATTTCCCTTTACCAGGTGCTAAATTTCGTGAACCCTGAGTTTACTGCTGCTCAGGAAAGTCTGTTTCTGTTTTGCTTACTTAAGTTAGATCCAACTTTATTGCAATTAATGTTCTTTTGTCTCTGACCCTGGCCCAGGACATTTTTTGTGAATTTGTATATTTTTCTGCATGGTTCCCTTCTAGGCTGTGTTAGAGTTTTAGAGACTGGCCTGATAACATATTGAATGAATTTTTTACTACTGTTTTCTACATTGAAGTGGGAGTCTTCTGTTTTGTGTTGATTTCATTGGTTAAATAAAGAAACTGCCTTGGCCCTTTAATAGGACAGAAAATTAGGTAGGCAGAGTAGACAGAACAGAATGCTGGGAGAAAGAAGCTGAGTCAAGCAGTTGCCATGATTCTCCCACTCCAGACAGATGCAGGTTAAGATCCTCCCTGGCAAGCCACCAGCTCGTGGTGCTACACAGATTATAGAAATGGGTTAATCAAAGATGTGAGAATTAGCCAATAGGAGGCTAGAACTAATGGGCCAAGCAGTGTTTAAAAGAATACAGTTTCCGTGTAATTATTTCCGGTAAAGCTAGCTGGGTGGTGGGAAGCAGCCCCACCACGGCTCACTACTACACTATATATATGTAGAAGCTTTTCCAATGAGAAAATTTCAAGTTTGCTTTTTATTTTTTTTTATATTTATTTATTTATTTATTTAT